>NC_081828.1:108301056-108601977 GCF_030867095.1 Alligator mississippiensis | reverse complement strand
GAGACCGACCCATCCACCACGACTCTCTGGGTGTGGCCCTCTAGCCAATTCACCACCCACCGGACTGTGTAGTCATCCATGTCACAGCCTCTTAACTTGTTCACCAGTATGGGGTGGGATACTGTATCGAAGGCCTTCCTGAAGTCTAAGTATACGACATCCACCCCTCCTCCTGTGTCCAGGCATTTCGTAACCTGGTCATAGAAAGAGACTAGATTGGTCAGGCACGATCTGCCTGCCACAAACCCGTGCTGGTTTCCCCTCAGCATAATATGCTCTGCTGGGCTCTCACAAATGTGAGCTTTGATAATTTTTTCGAAGACTTTACCAAGGATGGAGGTGAGACTGACTGACCTATAGTTGCCCGGGTCCTCCTTCCTGCCCCTTTTGAAAATGGGGACCAAGTTAGCCCTTTTCCAATCCTCCAGGACTTGGCCTGTGCACCACGAGCATTCGAATATTCCCGCCAGTGGCTCTGCAATGATGTCAGCCAGTGCCTTCAGCACCCTCGGATGGAGCTCATCCGGGCCTGCCGACTTAAAGGCATCCAGTTCTTCCAAGTGACTCTGCATCACCTCAGGATCTATGTATGGAAGTCTGGCGCCTTGCTGCTGCCTCTCTACAACCCCAGTTAGAGACTTGTCGTGTCCCTCACTTAGGAACACTGAGGCAAAGAACTCATTGAGGAGTTCAGCCTTGTCCCCCCTGTCTGTCACCAATTGTTTCTGTTCATTTAGCAGGGGTCCTATTCCTCCCTGGGCCTTCCTTTTACTCCCAATATATCTAAAAAAACAATTTCTTGTTGTCTTTTACTTGGGTTGCCATCCTCAGCTCCATGGTAGCTTTGGCCTGCCTAACTGCCTCCCTATAAGTACAAGCAGAGGAGGTATATTCATCTTTAGTGATCTCACCTTGTTTCCACTTTTTATGTGCTCCCCTTTTGGCCCTTAGGCTGCCCTGGATTTCTCTGGTCAGCCATGGAAGCCTCCTGGCCCCTTTCCCTCTTTTGCCTCACTCGGGGATCGTCTTGCTTTGTGCCCGAAGAATCATTTCCTTAAGGCACAGCCACCCTTCTTGGGCTCCCATCCCTTCAAAACTCCTACTCTGCAGTGCGTCCTTGACTAATCGCCTGAGTTCATTGAGATCAGCTTTCCTAAAGTCTAGCACTTTCACCCTACTAGTTACCTTACCCACTCGACGTCTTATGTTGAATTCTATTATTAGGTGATCACTGTCTCCCAAATGGCTACCGATCTGGAGGTCCCCTATCATGTCATCCCCTGTTGCCAATACCAGATCCAGTATGGCATTCCCTCTAGTGGGACCATGCACCTCCTGTGTCAGGTGGAGGTCCTGTACACAGGTTAGAAACCTGTGTGAGCGGTGGGACTTTGCTGTCTGCGTCTCCCAGCAGATGTCCGGGTAGTTTAGGTCCCCCATGACTACCGCCTCTTTAGCTTTTATGGTCTCCGAGAGTTGCCTCAGGAGCCCCGCATCTATTTCTTCCCCTTGGTGTGGGGGTCTGTAGCAGACCCCTACCACCAAATCCCTTTCTCCTTGCCCCCCATGTAGCCTAACCCACAATCCTTCTACTTAATCAACCTTGGATTCTGTCTTGATGAGGGTTGATGTATATTGCTCACTGACATAAAGTGCAACCCCCCCCCCCTTTCTTCCCCGACCTGTCCTTTCTGTACAATCTATAGCCCTCAATATGTACTGCCCAGTCATGGGATGAATCCCACCAGGTCTCTGTTAGCCCCACTAAGTCATAGGTGTTTAGTGCAAGCAGGAGTGCTAGTTCATCCTGCTTATTCCCCATGCTCCTAGCATTAGTATATAGGCACTTGAGCCCTGCGACTGGTGCCTTTGCTGCCCCCCCGCTCCAAGTCCCATGGGGCCCATTGTTTCTTACCTTCTTGTTCCTTACCTGTTCTGTAGTGCTGGCCTCTCCATGGCCTTCAGGTTCCCAATGTTCTCCTTCTTCAGGCTGGGCTGTCCTTGTGGGTGCCACATGGTTTGGTGGTCCACAGCTTCCCCTGCCTTCGTACTCCCCTCCCCCCGACGAGCCTAATTTAAAGCCCGCCGGAGGAGATCTGCCAACCTAGAAGAAAACACACGCTTACCTTTGGGGGACAGGTGAAGCCCATCCCAGCTGAGCATGTCCCTCGTCGTGATGTGCGGGTCATTGTCCAGGAAGTCGAAGACTGCCTCGAGACACCACTGCCGAAGCCGCCAGTTGGTTTCTCGGATGCAGTTCTCCTGCCGTCTTCCTCATCCGGTCACTGGTAGGATGGAAGAGAATAACACTTGTGCACCGAACTCCTTCAGCACGCCATCCAGAGCACTGTAGTCCACCATCAGGTGATCGGGGGTTCTCCTGGCCACATCATTAGTACCCACATGGACTAGGACCATGGGGTAGTAATTGGTGGGCTTGATCCTGGCCTGGATTACCTCCGTCACATCCCGAATCTTTGCTTCAGGGAGGCAGCATACCTCTCGTGCCGAGGGGTCCCGGCGACAGATGGGTCCTTCCGTACCTCTCAGGATGCAGTCGCCTATGATGAGCACTCGTTGCCTCCTCCTCTGGGTCCTCGTGGATCTCTTGACCTGTTCGGAGTGTGAAGAGCAAGGTGTTTCTTCTTGCCCAAGGGTTTCCTCCTCCCCTTCCATCTCCTGCATGGTTGCCAGGGCCTCGTACCTGTTCACCAGTCGGACTGGAGAATGTGGTACCAGTTCGCTGCGAGCTGCTCTGGTCCTGGCTGTGACCGTCTGCCACTCTGCTGTGGAGGGCACTCCCCGGGCTGCTTCTTCCTTCGGTGCCTGGGCCTGCAGGGAAAGGAAATAACTGTCAATTTCATCCTCTGCCTCCCTGATCTCCCTCAGCCTGCTATCCTCCTCCCGGAGCTCCCTCACCTTCACCTCCAGAGCCCTAAGACGGGCACCTGCCGGACAGGTGTGGGGGCCCCCAATCTCTGCCCCCCCCGGCCCTGCTGGGGATCTCCCACAGGCCAGGAGGTAGGGGGACATCAGCTCCCCCATGGGCTCTGTCTGGGTGGAGGCCTCAGACCAGCCCCGGGTAGCCTTGTCCCCCTGGGCAGAGGCCCTAGCAGCACTCCTCGTAGACACCATTCTATAAGCTGCTGTTTGTAGACCTGTGTGGTGTCTATGCCCTACCCCTACAGGAGTCTCACTCCTGGCCCTCCCGGCCCGCCCTCCGGCACGTACGCCTGTGCAAACGCCGGCGTGCTCTTACAGAGCATGCCTGTTTGCGCGCTCTGTTCGCGCCGTGCGGCTCAGGAGCGCGGCTCCCTACCGGCTCAGCCATATGGGACCCGGGGGGCTTCCCCTCCGGATCCGGCTCAGCTGTGCCGGGTCCCTCCGCCCCACTTACCTTCGGGGGATCAGCTGCTGCTGCCCCCGCTGCCTATTCCTCTGGTGCTGCTGCTGCCGCCGCCTCCGGTCAGTCAGTTGGTAAAGGGGCACACGTGCGTGCAGGACACACGTGTGCTTGACTCCTCTCCTTCCCGCTGCTGGTTTTAGGCTTATAAGGACCTAAACATTTTTTTTTCTCCAACTCAAATGGAAGCCACCTGGAATTGACAGAGATTTGCCTGCTGCAGCTGTGAGGTACAATATATGGGCAGGGGAGCTAAGACTTGAGTTATCCCAGGGCAAACTTGTGTTGTGTTATCTCAGGGAAAACTTTGATTTGTTTTGTGGGACAAACAGCAGAAAGAAACTTCAGGCTCCAGAGATGCTCCACATTTGGGTTTGTGCATATGATTCCAGCTTGCTTCATTGGAACATATGGTACTGAACAAAGGAAACTGAGGTAGGAAAATACCACCACTGAATTTTTTACAAGTTAGAACCAAAAATTACTCCATGACCCAACTATGACATGTCACCCTTAACTGCTGAGCAATTTACATGCAGGTCAAAAGAGCATTCTTGTTTTTTAATTTATTCAGTTTAGTTATTCTAAACATTAGCATACTGAATTCCTTCTAGTCTCTTCATAGACTTCCATGGTACCTGCCAGTATAAAGATCTGTTGCTATGAGGTCTAAATAATCGTATAAACTCTTCTGAAGCAACCCATCCCTGAGTCAATATTTTATGGGATTCATTTAGCTTTATTGCATTTTACAGTATATCTCAACGATTAGGTAGTGATCCTAATATTTTAAAAGAAAGGTATTTTTTTTTCCCTTCTAGAAAGTGTACCACTTGTCATTTAAATGAACAAAATAATGAATTGCAAATGGAGAGGAGGCAGTGAAGCATGAGACCATTTAGCAAAATATGTATATATCCATACAGATCCTTGTTTCCTTGGAAAGGTTATTTGAGTGTAAATGTGACATTTTGAAATATGTGACTATGGTGAAAACTAAATCAATCTTAAGTCATTTATCACTTTGTAATGAAATTTCATGTTTATCTTCATTCTCATTCTCATTTAAAGAGGTTGTGTCCCTGTAATTATTAGCTTAGAATCTGACCTTCCTCTTTGTTTCCTAGGCAATTAACTTTTTTCTGTTTACACATGACCTAGTTAGGGGTCTCTACTTCTTCAATTATTTATATTTTTTATAAAATTAACACCTAATTTTTGGCCACTGATATGATAATGCTATGTATTCTTGCTAGAAGTCTGTATGTCATACCATTATTATATCTAACATTCCATATGTAAGATATATCTGAAGATAGTGGATTTGCATGGGTGGAAATGAAACCAGAGTATGTCTTTACATAATGATTCAAAGTTTGCTTTTAGTTGAGCCCCTGTTTGAATAAAAAAAAAAAAAAAAAACTTGACATCTGGGTTCAAACTTAGTGGGAGGGGCAGAAGAGTCTGCCCAGAAGAGTACCCTCTGCTCTACTCTTGAGATTCATTATTGCTCTACTCTTAGCAGATACCTGTAACAGCCACTGGTACAGTATCTCACCCACCACAAGTTCTAGTCTACACAGAGGACCCGCTACTATCGCCACACTTATTCCTAATGCAGAGGCTTTTGTACTGGATCAACAATGCTGATAAGGTGTGTATATATTGCCATAATATGGCAGATAGGGAAGGGGGTATCACTTAAAAAAAACAAAACAAAAACAAAACTTAGGAAATGTCAATCTTTACAAACAAATAGGTTACAACAGGAAAAAAAAAACAGAATTTGATCACATCATTAAAGATTGTATCAGAATGCTGCATACACACAGGGGCTGAACTAAAGGTGCCCAGGCAACTTTAATTCTGATATTTCCTAACTTTTGCATGTGTAGTATTGTATCACTAACAATGCTCTTTTAATGAAGGTTTTCATGAGTTTCTGTAGTAGAAGATTTTGAATTCCCAAGATTTTATTGCAGGGATGTTGGTTGTAGCCGTATTGATCTAAGGGCATAGGTTGGAAAGGTTCTTTGGATAGATCTTTTATTAGACCAACTAAATAGTTGGAAAAAAAGTTCATTGAAAGCTTTTAGAGACAAACATCCTTCTTCAGGCATTGGGAGACTCTGCTGTTGTTCTGAGTTCTCTAAGGTAGAAAAGAAGCCAAAAATGTGACAAGAAGTCTGTGAAAATGTAAACGAGTGGAAGTTAGGAAGACAATGGGTAGAGATGGAGGGGGAAGGAAGGAATGGGGGAAGGAATGCAAATGGTAAGTTTCAGGCAGATACTTGGTGAATCAGATACCAGGCAGGTTGTAATGTGTCAAAAATCCAATACCTATATTAAGTTTATGATTTTTTGTATCTGGTAGATTTATGAAGTGAAGTTTGTAGGCTCATCTACAAAAGGTGTTTTGTAAGCTCCCTTTGAGGACTGGAAATGAGAGATCAGAGAGGGAGTGATTGTCTTGTTAGAAGTGGGCACCTACAGATGTATTTGTCTTTGATGTATTTTCAGTGTGTGTTCATACTGGTATGCAGTTGTTGTTTTGTTTCTTCTACATATTTTCCATCAGGACACTTGGTGCACTAGATGAGATATATAACGTTTCTGGGGGTGCATGTGTAAGATCCAGGAATGGTGATGCTTCCGTTGTGTGGTGTAGTAATTGTGGAACTGATGCAGATGTGTTGGCAGGTTTCACATTTCCTGTCCTGGTATGGTCTGGATCCATATGGTATGGTTTGAGTCACAGAGAGTTTGCTTCTAGTGATGAGGTTAGCAAGTTTTGGTGCTTGTTTAAAGACGAGGATGAGTGTTTTTGGAAAGATCTCTTTAAGAATAGGGTCTTCTTCTAGTATGGGTTGCAGTTGTTTGAGGATTTTCTGTATAGGTTCCAGGGAAGGGTGGTAGTTCATAATTAAAGGTGTGCAATTAGTGGGGATTTTCTTTTTGTACTGAAGCAATTCCTCACATGGTATCCAGGTGGCTCTTTCAAAAGTGTGATCTATCTCTGGAGAAGTGTCCTTGTTGAGTGAAAGCCCTTTTGAGATTTGTGAGCTGACAATTGTGGGTATTCTCCTTGATGCAAATTCAATGGTATCAGAGAGCTTGGCCATAAATTGCAGCTTTTGGGGGGTGTTTAGAGTTATTGCTGGTTCTGTGTAGATATGTATGTTGGTCTGTGGGTTTCTTGTTTATGGTTATTTGTATTTTATCATTTGGGATGTTGATCATGAAGATTATTGCACTTTTGAAATCTTTGTAACACAGTCTTAACAAACTTTAATCTTAGAAGAGAGCATTAGACCACTATAGCTGGGAGTGGTAGTTCAGGGAGCCTGTGTTGGCCAGGGAAAGCAGCAACAGTACAGGCAATCCTTGCCTCACAATGTTTCAAGTTACAAGGTTGTGCACTTACAACGTTTATAAATTAACATCCTGTTTCAACTTTCTGATGTCAGTTTCAACTTTACAATGCTTGATCCAATGCAACGCCATGCCAGCCACAACAAGTTCGCTGTGTCACCCATGTCCCTGCAGAACATCTGTCCAAACTGCATTGTACACTTTCTTTAAGAAAGCAGCCAAGACTCCAGAAAAACCTGCTGTCAAAACTCCTGAGAAGACTCCAGCCAAGAACCCTTCAAAAAGTCCAACCAAGAGCCCAAGTCCAACCAAAATGTCCAGCAAAGTCACCTCAAAGAAGTCCTTCCAAATCAATATGATTGCTATTTACAATATAAATTCATCTATAATTGATTAAGTACAACATTTTGGGCTATTTTTTGTGAAAATAGGGTGTCAGGCCTTGGTTCAGGAACCAATCCCCATTTATAATATTGTTTCCTATGGGAAAAACGGTTCCGAGTTACAACATTTCAACTTAAGACACAGTTTTCAGGAACCAATTATGTCATAAGTACAAGAACTGCCTGTACACAGGTTCCTTTTACCAACTCCCCTCCCTCCTCTGCCCCCCACTGTGTCTCCAGGAGCAGATGCTGAAAGGAGAAAACCATGTATTGCCACAACTGTCCCTGGCTCATGCAGGCAGGGAGAGGAGTCCTAGAGCCATTCCTTACCCACATGGCAGAAAGCGGCTGTGTGGGGAGCCCAACTCAATTAGAGACAGCAGCAATGGCACACAGGTTCCTCCTTCCAGCACCTGCTCCCAGCTGGTGGGGGACACAGTGGGAAAGGGATGCTCTAAGTCTTGCCTGAGGTTTTTATATGCAACTGTAACATAAGAAAGCAAAGGGGTGACAATCTTAATCAGCCAGTTAGTATGGCATTTAGAATCTGGAGAACTTGAACACCAGCATGTTAGTGAATTGGCTGCACAGACACCTTTCTTCTTATTACAAAGAGCAGGTTTCAGTGTGTAGTATCTGGTGATAGTGCATTTTCTTAGAATCAGAAATGATGAACCTATACCAGAGACTTTTGTGCACCCCCTATTGGTGTTTGTTTGCTTTTGACTTAACCAAAATCAAAGTGCTTTACATAAATTAAAGCTCTTGCAGTACAGGCAGAAGCAAACTCTATTCTCTTCTGATCTGCTACAGTTTTCTTTTTTGTATTTGTCTCTAAGTGTTAGCTGAAACAGGTTGTGAGGTTGTTAAGCCAACTTTTATCCCTTTGGTGGGAGACTGGATGACTTGTGTGCTTTAAAGGTTTTCTACTGCTGTCTGTGTTTGAGGTAGGAAGGGAATGGAGAAGCTGCTGATGCAATGGGGTGGCTATTTTGTATTGATTTTTTTTTTCCCCACATAACCTGTGCTTGACTGGAACTGAATAACATAGATGGCACCTCCTGATGATTTGAAAGCAAAATATGCTGGTGTAAGATGGTTAGATCAAGTAAAAAATGACCACACAATTTAACGTAGTTCACCTACAGATGGACCTTACCCTTAGATCCCTAGTCAGGTCAATCTAAGTGCTAAACTGTACAGCTGTTCCCCCAAAATTTAGATTGGTCAAAAAATGGTGGGCCCAATCTAACATTAGTTCACCTGAGAGGTGCACTATATTATATCAGACACAGTTAGACCAATTTAACCAAACATCTGTCCATGTTTAAGCTCAGCCACAGGGCTGGGAAAGCCCAGATGTTCACTCCAGTTCTGAGGCTGTGTTTTTGTTTTTGTTTTTTTTATCTACCTCTCCATCACCCTGACTGGGCTATTTTTAGCCCCTGACCTTTCACCCCATCCCACCCCCTTTATGGACAACTTCCCCCATTGATCAGCTAGCCTCTTCAAGCCTGCAAAATTCCCCAGTGCCACTTTTACTGGCATTTGCACAATCAAAGCAAGTCAGGGTGGGGAGAAGGGTGGGTGGTTCATGGGGGCAAAGGTTGTTCATTTGGGGGTGGAGAGGGACATTGGGGGCTAACAATGGGGGTGGAAGAGCCCCCTGATCCCACCAAACCCTCCCTCAGACACCACCACCACCCTCCCTACAGAGCTGCTAGCACCCGATCCTGCCAAACCCTCCTGGACTCCACCAGCCCCCTTATCCTCCCTACTCCTCTGGACCCCACTAGGTCCCCATCACCCCTAATCCTCTGTGGACCCCACTAGCCCCCTAATTCTACCAAACCTGCATAGTTCCTCTAGTCCCTTGTTCCCACATACACCACCCTGCCCTGACTTACCTTAGATTTGGCTGCTGGCACCTATCTAATCACTGGGATAGGTCAGGCAGCCATTTTTCACCTGATCTAACCTCCTGAATTTCTTCATATGAGATGCAGACAGAAGTGCAGCTCCCAGCTGTAACCCAGAATGATTTTTGCAAAGTGTTCTGAGTTATGTTACCCCAGACCAAACAGAAGTTCACTGCTGGTTCCAGAGGGGAGGGGAATCTAGTAGCAGACTGGGAGACTGCAGCCAGGTTTCCATAGCAAGGGCCATAGCACTCTGCCAGTGCTTGCTGTTTTCAGAATGGGAGTGCAGAAAGGCAGTGGAAGGAGCTCATTCAGCTGCTACTGAAGGGCAGTTGGGTGAAATGCAGCCTCCCCACCTTGGCGGGGGGGAGGGGGCTGTAGTACACCCACCCCACCCTCTGGGGGTGCTGAAAAACCCCCAGACTGAACTCCCTCTCCTCTCTTTCCCCGCTCCTTTTCTGAAAACAGTGACAGGCTGGGAGCTCTGCAGACAAAAATTACAAAAGACATTACATTTTATAACATCTTTTTTTTTTTTTTCTGATACCTCATGCAATAAGCTGCTTCCTGCAGCCAGATCAAGTGAAAATTGTCATTTCTCTCTGAATCTATTTCTGTAACCCACCCTCAGTTAGCAGCAGTCACAGGGTCAGGAATAATCTGAAACTGAGGTTACATTGCTGACTGTTATGTTTAATAGTGCCCTCTCTCCCCCATATGAGTCCAATTCTGCATAAAAATTATCTAAAATTTTTTTGGAGCTAGTTATACTATATGCCTACACAACATCTTGTAGTAATCAGTTCCACAATTATACAGTGTGTTAAGAAAGTACTTCCTCTTTGTTTTAAACCTGCATTATATTTATATAAAGTGTTAAAAAACAAAAACACTCCCCCCCACCCCCAAAAGCATATATTTTAATAAACCCTTTCTAACTTTTGATTTGACATTTTATAATTCAAGAAGAATGTTCCAAGGTGCCTGGTGGTGTACAATGTCAGCATGCATATCAAGCTCAATACAGGCGAGGTGTGTTAATATTATGCTTCAACAACACACCCTGGGGTGTCTTATTGCTTAAATACTGGAAAGGTCAAACATTTACAGCATATTATCATGTTTCACAGAATAATCATGCATTATCATTCAGTGTAACCTCACTCTTTTGGGAAAAGTGGTTTTAATGGAAAATAATAAACAGGATTCAATTAAAGCAGCTTTATTAAACGTACTCTTATTAGTTCTCTTGGATAGGAAGAAAAGGTCAGGTCCCCTGTATATGGTTTTGACATAAATAGCACTGCAAGAAAAGGGCTGTAAGTAGGAAGATTTCCGTAGATTATCCATAGATTAATAGTTTTTAAACAAAGTGGGAAGGATGTCTGTAATGATTGGGATGTTTATTTCCAAGTACATTGAGCATAACAAGGAACAAACCACAGTGATTAAAAATATTTTTGAAAGGTATTAGTGTTTTCTTTTACAGTCCAATGCTATTGCCAGAACAGAGAGAACCCTGGGTTCTGGTATACTACAACAAAGCAACTTTTGGCTGTTTCTGCAAAGGTCTACCTTGGAAATCTTCACTCAGACTTTGGATGTAGAGACTGCACCACAAAATGTGACTGGTAAACTATGTGTACCAACAGCTGCCATCCCAGGATTTCAAAAGACTTCTTTCTAATTAAAAGCAACACTGTTCTTTCTTTAGGTTTACCCCACAGGCCACTTCCCTGACAATAAGACGTCCCACTGTCTTTCTTTGTACTGTCACTAGGCCATCAGGGGAATCCAGGAACATCCCTGACATCTCTGGATTGGCCACCTGAACTCCTACCCATCCTGGATTTTCATGTGACATTCATGTGCTATACCAGGATTATTTTCTGCTTTATTGAAAGATAACAACTAACTGCTACTTGATCTACCAAAAACATACCACAGGAAAGTGGCCTTCCTTTTGCCACACTATTCAGTAGCAATAATATAATTTTAAGCAATCTACTGATTCCTACATCTGCATAGATATTTATCTTGTTGTGGGCCCAAGTTTTGCAGCAGAATTAATTTGCAGGAACTTCTGAATATTTTAGTCCATTCTGTGGCATATAATTCCTATCAATGTAATATCTATACCAACATCTCCTGCTTCATGATTAAGGTGTGCTGGATACCTTGGTCCCATTAACTCATTTTGTAGCAAATAACATATCCTGGACTTGTGGATTTAAATATATTTCTAATTTGAATTTCAATTAATGAAACAAAAATTTAAAAAGAAAATCTAGATTTCCCCCACCCAAGATTAGATTGAAAACAAAATCTTTAGAATAGATTTAGGGTCACCTCAGAACCTCCCCCCCCCCCCAAAAAAAAAAAACCAAACCAAAAAAAAAAAAAAACAATTCTTTTCCATATTAGTTTGGAGACCAAAAATAAAAAGACACTTCTGAAAGATTATACGTATACCAGCAACAGCATTCAGAATAAATTCATGTCTCTTCCTGCTTCAAATCCTAAAGAATCTTCACTTATAATTTTTGACATTTCTTTAAAAGCATATTTACAAAGTTTGATTATTTTAAGACACTTAAGAACTTTAAATGCCCTCCATAGTAACTGTCTTAGTTGAGCTTTGAAAAGGAGTAAGCCTTATCTGTCAATATGATTAGCACAAAGGAAATGAAATCTGATTGGTAATGCATTTCTACTTTTTGTATCTTATTTCTGAGACTTCATATTTCATTAAAATAATAACACAAATACACACTTAAAGGGTATTTAAATGCTTCAATATACTTATTTTCCATTAATTGGTTTGACATAAGCATGCACATTCTGACACACGTTAATTATATGTTCTACTCTGTTGTTTATGAAGAATTAAACATTTATTCAAAATGTCTTAAAAATAATTGATTGCATGACTAAAGGGAATTTCAACATCAGGGTCTCAACAAGAAATCAAGTTTTGTAGGACTACAATGTAGCTTAGAAGAGAACCAATTGATCGTTGGCCATTTAACAACTGGCAGCATGCTGAGTTCACTCCTTCTGACAAATGGAATTTTAAACAACTAGGGGACTGTTCAGACAACCTCTATGGGCAGACAAGGTTCCTTGGGTGAATTTGATATCTTTTATTAGACCAACCCAAATGGTTGGAGAATAGTTATTAAGCAAGCTTTCGGGTTCAAAAACCCTTCGTCAGGCTAAGGACGCTGCAGCAGTTGCTGCGTGCTCTTCCTGGATGGAATGAAAAGTAAAGAAGCCAGGGGCTGGGCTGGGCTGGGGAGTCACTTGCCAGGCAGATTGTAATGCATCAAAAATCCAATGTCTGTGTTTAGTCCCTGATCTCTAGTATCCAGCAGGTTGATGAAATGGAGCTCATAGGCTCGTCTCTGGGATGTGTTGTGTAAATTTCCCTTGAGGATCAGGACTGAGAGATTGGAGAGAGAGTGGCCCTCCTGTGAGAAATGTGCCCCCACCGGTAATTGGGTGTTTCTGTCTTTGATGGATTTCCGGTGTGCATTCATTCTGGTGCACAGTTGTTGTCTGGTCTCTCCTACATATCTTCCATCAGGGCATTTGGTGCATTGGATGAGGTATACTACATTCCTGGAGGTGCAGCTGTAAGATCCTGGGATGCTGATGGCTCTGTTGTGGGGTGTAGTAATAGTGGAGGTGGTGGAGATGTGGGGGCAGGTTTTTCATTTCTTGTCATGGCACGGTCTGGATCCTTTTGGTGTGTTCCGGGGCTGAGGAAGTTTGCTTCTGGTGATGAGGTTGGCGAGGTTCGGTGCTTGTCTGAAGGCTAGGATGGGTGGCTCTGGGAAGATTTTTTTAAGAATAGGGTCTTTTTCTAATATGGGTTGCAATTTTTTGAGGATTTTCCGTATAGGTTCAAGGGATGGGTGATAGGTCATAACCAGCGGTGTGAGATTTGTGGGTGTTTTTCTTCTGTACTGCAGCAGTTCTTCACGTGGTATCATCTGGAGGAAGTGTTGATTATTAAAAGTGAAATTGTGTATGAGGGTGAAGTGTATAAGCTCAGTGATATCTTTGGGTCTGTATTCTGGGTTGTAATCTTGTTCTTGTAGATATGTAAGGCAGGCATGGATGCCATCCTGGTGTGGGATGTTGGTGTATAGACTGGTAACGTCCATGGTGGCTAGGAGTGTGTTGCTGGGAAGGTGGTCTATGTTTAAGAACACTTCCTCCAGACGATGGGAACAGCTATGGGCACTAAAATGGCCCCACAGTATGCCAACCTTTTTATGAGCCACCTGGAAGAAGACTTCCTCAAGAACTGCACCATCAAACCCTTGCTGTACTTACGATATATTGATGACATCTTCCAGAGAGGTAGATCGCACGTTTGAAAGAGCCACCTGGATACCACGTGAAGAACTGCTGCAGTACAGAAGAAAAACACCCACAAATCTCACACCGCTGGTTATGACCTATCACCCATCCCTTGAACCTATACGGAAAATCCTCAAAAAATTGCAACCCATATTAGAAAAAGACCCTATTCTTAAAAAAATCTTCCCAGAGCCACCCATCCTAGCCTTCAGACAAGCACCGAACCTCGCCAACCTCATCACAAGAAGCAAACTTCCTCGGCCCCGGAACACACCAAAAGGATCCAGACCGTGCCATGACAAGAAATGCAAAACCTGCCCCCACATCTCCACCACCTCCACTATTACTACACCCCACAACAGAGCCATCAGCATCCCAGGATCTTACAGCTGCACCTCCATGAATGTAGTATACCTCATCCAATGCACCAAATGCCCTGATGGAAGATATGTAGGAGAGACCAGACAACAACTGTGCACCAGAATGAATGCACACCGGAAATCCATCAAAGACAGAAACACCCAATTACCGGTGGGGGCACATTTCTCACAGGAGGGCCACTCTCTCTCCAATCTCTCAGTCCTGATCCTCAAGGGAAATTTACACAACACATCCCAGAGACGAGCCTATGAGCTCCATTTCATCAACCTGCTGGATACTAGAGATCAGGGACTAAACACAGACATTGGATTTTTGATACATTACAATCTGCCTGGCAAGTGACTCCCCAGCCCAGCCCAGCCCCTGGCTTCTTTACTTTTCATTCCATCCAGGAAGAGCACGCAGCAACTGCTGCAGCGTCCTTAGCCTGACGAAGGGTTTTTGAACCCGAAAGCTTGCTTAATAACTATTCTCCAACCATTTGGGTTGGTCTAATAAAAGATATCAAATTCACCCAAGGAACCTTGTCTGTCTATATCCTTAGGACAACCTCTATGGACTTTTTATTAATATGGCACTAATAATTCAGCATTTTAACTGAACCAAAAGGAATGCAAGAAGGCATAAATCTTGTGTTTTCTTGCCAAGCTTTTTTTCCTATTTTCCCTCCATGATTACTGGACACAGTGATCCATCTGTTCCCAGAACTTCTCCTAAAGTGTTGGAAATTTTACATTCTATCTCAGTGGCCAGCAACATTTTCAGGCTGTGCACAGAAACAACCCAGTGCACATAGGAGCTCTGAGGGAGCTAGGACCTGGCTACTACCACTATCACTTCACCCTAGATCATGGGTGAGCAAAATGAGGCCCGCTGGCCAGATGCGGCCTGCCAGGCCATTCTATCAAGACCATGGGGCCCCTAAAAAATTTAGAAAATTAATATTTATTTGCCCCTGGCTGCCTGTCATGTGGCCCTAGATGGCTTGCCAAAACTCAGTAAGTGGCCCTCCACCCAAAATAATTACCCATCCCTGCCCTAAATTGACATAGGAGCTTCCTGGATTGAAGGGTGCTTCTTACCCTATCTAACAATTTTCACATTTCATATAGTTCATACTACCAAAGTTCAAAAGTTCATTGGCTCTTAGGTTCTTTTCTGCTAGCCTCAGAGGCTTATAACGTTAGTAAACTGGTATAATACAGTAATACAAAGTTATAGAAAATCAATAGTTCCACAAATGTTTATTACTGTACTGAAAAATAAAGTTGTAGAAAGTATTCAAATATAAAACATAATACAGATCATCCAAATTTGATAAGAATTAATTTTATGTTCTGTAAATAGGTTTAAAATAGTGTGGTGCCATGTAAAAAAAAAAAAAAAGTGAAATACTGTACTAATGAGCAAAATCAATGGAAGTATAAATTAAATATTCCTTGTTTCATGGGCAGATCTAGGATTTTGAAAAAGGGCGAGTGTAGATGTGTGGTGCATTATCCCATAATGCAAAGCACTTCCCCCTCCCCATTAAAAAGAAAATAGCAGTTTTACCACCATGGTAAGGGACTAGGGCTCTATTATCCAGTTTATGATCCAAAGAAATTATAACAGAAGCAAAAAAAAAATGTTTGTCTTTGTTTCTGTTGGGGCTAACTACCAGCTCCAGGGTGGGCCAAGCAGCTGGTGCTGGTGGGATGTGAAGCTATTACCCAGGCCATAGACAGTCCCCTACATCTTTACATGAGTCCCCCAAACTTTTCACCATGGCCCCAAAGTGCCCCTCACTTCCCTTTAAACATTTTCCCTGCCACATCAAATGCCCCCTGGCTCTACTCTGTCCCTTATCTTACATATCCCCATACTTGGTCCAACCCTATTGTGTCATAAGCCCATGAAATCTTATGCTTCACTAAGTCCTACCTTGCCCCTCTGAACCCACTGCACCCTAGACAGATCCATCCACATCATACTGCAGCCCCAGTTATCCCTCACACCCCACTGAGTCCTTCCCTCCCTTTGAGCATTCAAACTTGACAATCCATCTTGCTCCCAGCCCCCTTCTCATCCCATTTCACCCACACTGACCCCACCTTTCCCCTTGCCCTAAACTCCATCTATCCTTCAGACTTCTCCATTCCTATAATGCTGCATTCCCTCCTTATCCCACAAGCCCATTAGGCCTCCCTCCCCCCCAAAATCCCTTAGTGTTTGTAACACCCCATCCAGCCTCTGATGTCCCCCAGGAGGCCCTTCCTTTCAGACAGCTCTCCCCACCCCTCACAGCCTGGAGCATGGGGCAGGGCTATTGTAGCATTTGTAGCACTTGGTTAAACTTTTTTATATAGTATAGATGAATATAGCACAAATCTAATGATTTACTTTCTGTCTTTTAAAAGGTAGCTGCTTGACTCTATTCTATGATGCTTCCAGCTTGATACAAGTGAATGAACTTTGTATGACCTGGGCATGAAAGAGATATAGGCAAGGGGTAAGTGAAGAGTGAATGAGAGTTTGCATGAGTAAAGGAGGGGATGTAATTATTTATGTAAGCAACAAGGTGCCAAATATAAGTTACCAGCCACTAACTAGCTAACAAATGGATGCAGAATCCCTTTGAAGCTCAAGGGCACAAAGGAGATAACAGAAGAAGAAATTCTGCCAGACAGGCAACAAAAACACTCCAAGGCTAAAATAAGCTAAAGACAAAAGAAGAAAACCGCAAAAACAGAAGCTGGGTATGGAAAAATCCCAAAGCACCAACACAAAGGATGCCAATCCCTATAAAAGAACACTTTGAAAATGCCGAGTTGGGTGAGTCTCTTTCAGTACTGCTGTTTCATCAGAGCACAGATGCATCTGTCCACCCCGCTCTAGCTGTTATCTTCAAATCATCATCATCATCATCTACTCAATAAGCCTGGGTCGACCACCCTGGGCATCAATTGAGCACAACTATTGCTGGTAACTATATCTGGTGTATGTGTGGATGAAATGGTTGTTTTGTGTATGTTTATGCCTGTGTATAAAGATGTGTATGATGATTTGTGTGTGTTTGTATGAATGGTGTGCCTGAATCTCTATGTCTAACTCATGTGATCAATAAACACGGCACCTTGTCTTATCCCCCTTTATAAAATCTCGCTCATGATTTGAGCAATTAGCAATTTGTATAACACTATAACTTCCCTCCCATTGCCCCTTCCCTCCTCACAACAGGCCCATAGCTGAAATCCACTGCCTTCCACCATCAACTTACAGAAACAAACAGTTGGGTTTGGAGAAGCACTCACTTCAAATGCTGGCAGCACCCCTATCCAGGACACCAATCTTTGTCATCCACCCATGACTGGCTTTATACTGCCATATTTGTGTCACCTTCAGTCTCCCATGGCCTCTCATCTGCTGTAATGAATAACCCAGAAAAGGGTCACTGCAGTGACTTTCCTCTTCACCTCACCTTTACAAATCCCCCCTGCCTCTGACTGATGTACCATTGCACAGCTCAGTCTGCTTGTGCCCTGTTCCTTCCCTTTGTAACAAGAAGCCCCTTCTTGCTTACAGCCCCATTTTATGTATTTCTTTTTCCTTTGAGTATTGGCAGAGACCTAGCACACTCATTGCATGGGTGTGGCAAGGCTCAGAGCAAGCCAGAAAGCTGAAGTGGCTTTCTGTAGGAGAAACCTACAAACTACATCTACATATCAATTAAGCTAAGTGTCACTAAAAAAAGCAAAAGAACTAAATATCCACTTTAAAGCAAAGCCTATAAGAGACAAGACAAGCGGAGGTACAATGAAAACATGACTGTAAATATATCCTGGTGAACACATTTCCTCTTTGATTAAAATCTATTTTCCAAAGCAAACTTCCCATAGCTATCTAAAGTTTATGCTAAATCAGTCTACTGCATCTACCCTAACTCACTTACTGTCCTCAGCATTTGCTCCTCGCTACCTCACAGTACATTTTAATATTTCATTTGTCTCATCTTTCCCCTGACGTTCAGTAGTTTATACCTTTTACCTTTTAATAAATGCATTTTTATTTAAAGTCATACCTTGTATTACTAGAACTATTATTGTAAGAATGCATTGGAATTGTAAGCACTGGAATTGTATCTTTGTATTGGGCTGGTAGCCCTGAGTGAATGCGAGGATGTATGAATCAGAAGACAACTGAAGACAAAGCAAAATCCTTTGGTTGTTAATTGAAAGTCGCCTAGCCAGAAGAACTTACCATTACAAAACTCTACTCTACAAACCATTTTAGGCTAATCAAGCTATGGAACTGATTCCTGGAACTGAGCACCCACCCTATTGATTATTCCTGCAACCCTTAACAATGCCATTGTTAAATTATTCAAAAGCACAAAAACTGACTTCTGAAACTGCACGTACTGGCAGGCAGAAACCCCTGTGCCTAACAGCTGTCATGCGCTACTCAAGACCCATGTGGGACATCTGGATTAGGCAGCCAAGATGATGCTGGGGAATCACACAAGTCTGCCAGAAAGGGATAAAAGGCAGTGAAGTGTGATCCTCAGTGTCACCCTCTCATCCAGTACCTAGCTTACTGAGACAGAAGGACAAGCAGGTGACCCCATTCTGGAGAAGATACCACCTTGGAGGAAGCTGACCATGGACTGCAGACTCCAGGGTCTTGGATACGTAGATACACTGACACCACTGCTCTCACAATCCCTGCAGCAGCTACTATATAGTGTACTACATGATTTTAAATGACATGGGTTTGAATGAGTGAGTGCATGCGGGTGTGTGCACGCTAAAGTGACCAGTACCCATCATAATCCCCAGAATTTTCATTTATAATTTTATTAAAACTTCACATCCCATCTAATAACGAAATTTATGACGATCCTGTGAGTTGGTCCTTTGTAGCCAACACCTTCCCATCTCTAATGTGTGCAGGTTTGAATCACTCTAGGAACAAATCCATCTAGTACAGTTTCCTAGTTAGAAACACACCTTTATTGGACACACTTGAGGGTAAAGCAGAGAAATATTATGAGGAGTAGATAACCAACAGGATTATTGTAAAATAAAAACTAGCTTGTTTAGAGGAAGATCAAGGGTTGTTAACACCTATGGAATGAAGGTATTAGCAAAAATCAAGTAGAAAATAATGAGCCATGAAGTCACTTGACTACCACAGTTTCACATGAATAGGAACGTGGCTGTCCCTGCTGGGCAGTTCATTTTTACTTTTCAGTGGAACAGGAAACAAAAAGGCATGTAACCGCACCCAAAACACCCTCCTCCACCCTCCCTCCCCTCCCCCCAATCTTTCTCTGCTTTGTTTCACAGGTGAATTTAATGACTCGCTTGGTTGTAATAATCATAGTGCAAATGTTGGATAATGGGATAATGAGTTCTTTGTGATTTGTAGATTCTATTTCAAATTTTACTTAAAATCTGTTTTGAATTACTTTAAAAATGTTACAGAAGTTTTCAGATAGACTATAAACAGGTTTATGTCTTTCAGATTTGTGACGGAACTTCAGGAAGTCTAGGAAATATCTTCAATTGAATAGACAGCATAAATGTAAGGTTTTGTTTCCTTTACCTTTTGATATAGCCTCCTTTCCATTCACCTTTCTCCCCACTTTTTTTTTTCTTTTGACAGTAGATAGACAATGGGGAGGAATGTTGGGACTGAAGTGCTGTTGGGAGCTTTCTTTTCAGGAAGCAAATTACCAGTGCTAGTTTGAAATCAGTTCGTTAGTAAATGTTGATTGACTTCCCCATTTTTACACCTAAAGGAAAAAAAATACATCCTTTGCCTGGCACACAGAGATAAGAAATGCATTGCTAATTCTTGTCCTTTTAGTTCCCTATCTGAGGGTTAGCCAGACCTTCACTACCATCTCTAGAGCTCAACAGAAGCCATAAGCTTCTTTCTTTAAGCATGTGAACTTCCCAACTTCAATTTCTAAATAAACATGGAATTAAAAAAGTATGCCTAAACATCATTTTGATCACAGCAGTAAGCCAAGGGCATTTCAAATATTCTACAGATGGCAGATCACAACAGGAGTTGAAGCAGAAACTTGGCAAATAGTCTCCTTTAGGTTAAACACATATTGATGTCTGTCTATATATTTACAGAACTTATCTTAAAATCTTTTGAAAAAGTAAAATAAAAAGCCAGTGGAGTCTATATAACACAAAATTTAATACACCACTTTACACCTTATAAATCTCTCTCAATCCCTCTGAAGTATTAACATGTTTGGAGATGATCAGTTCCTACTACTTTATAACCCTCTACCCTGTCTGTAATGTATACTGTCTACTGAACTACAACTCTCTCTCTCAAAATTTTATAAAACCTTACATCAAGATGAAACTAAACACAAAACGAAGAAGGTTGCATCGTATTTCCTATACAAGATAGTCACGTCCATTAGAGGGGAAAAAAAACCAAAACACTGAAAAAATCCACTGGTCAAGTTCCCCTCTGCCTCCTTCCCCCCAAAGGGAGGGTGAAAAATATATGTTCTTTGTATCGCTACTTCCTGCAGCCTTTAGAATTTTAAAGAGAAAGAGATGTGGTTATACAAGGAGGGTAGCAGGGAGATAAGAGGAAGAAAAGAGAAGGCATTTTTTTCATTTTAAGAGACAACAAAGTTTTCCATTTTATATCAGGAAAGCAGTGTCTTTTTAATATTTAGAAATCATTTTTTTTTTTCTCTAAGCAGCTTTGTAAAACTAACATGTGGAAAAAAGTAACAACAAAGGCAAGGAAAAAGATACAAAATGATCATTCTACCACATGAAGGTGAACACAGCTATGCACAGTATTTCTCGATTGCTCTTTAATCTACAAGCAGAATGTGAAGCAGGTCTTTTTTCATTTAGTATCTTTAAAACAGTATGTTTATTTTCTCAATAACTCATTGTTTCTTGTCTTTGGTACAGAGGGAGGCAAAAGCACTGCTGTCTATTTTCCTTTTTCTCTGAGGGGCCTATTTTTAGCATTTCACTGACATTTTTTTTATGAGCACCCTTTTTAAACCTGTTCCTACTACACCTGAGAGGAACCACAAACTTATATTTATGGAGTTGGTTACATATCTCTGTAATTTATTCATTAAAATAGTAATGGTAATTCTCAACAAGGCCCTTTACCCTACTATAGTCTTTTTCTGCCATACTGCTTTGGAAATGTTATAGAAAAACTAGAAATAAATTAAAATGTTAGCATTAATATGTACATTCTGGAGTGAAACTTCCAAATTCACGTGTGGTTTTCAAAATAAAAGCCCATCCTCAAACTATAGTGAGTAATAATGAAAACACTTATCTAGCTGTCCCCAAGCTGTTCCTTATGTCAAGTGACGATATGCAGTGAAACGGTGCAGGATTTAACTCCTTTGACATCTTATTCATATTCAATAACTATACTTCTGCACAGCCTTTTACTGAAGGCAGTTATACTTCATGTGCTGTGCACTAAGTATGCACAAAACATGTACCTCTGGTCCATTTTTTCATACTTTTCTGGCTAGGAGCTGACCCCTCTACTTTTGTTAGCTTGAGCTGCTATTGTAATGCTCATCAAGAGCATGTAAAACACATTTTGGGCCAAAGCCTGGTTCCATTAAAATTAATGGGATCTTACTATTTTCTTCAATGGGACCAGAATTTAATTAACCTATGTTCCTTTTATAACAGTGGGACTTTTGGCACCAACTTCAATAAGAACACGATTAGTCTCTTAATGCTGAAGGTTGCTATCTTCCTTACTTTCTTCCAGTTAAATTCACAGTTGTACAAGGATTATGAGAATTAGCCTGGTTCTCTCTGGCTAATAGTTAGGCCCAAGATAGTTGTGTCACATACCTGAGGCACCTTTATGTCCTTGATTTAAATCTACCATTGAGTTATGACTTTTTAAAGTACATTAGAGCTGATTCTGAACTAAATTTTACTTATTTACACCTGTAAACAGGGGGTACATCTACACAAGATGCTACGTCGCTGTAGCAATAAGCTACTGCACCGTAGCATCACCAGGCACGAATTGTGATGGCAACACTACTGCACAGCAGCAATGAGTGACTGCACAGTCACTCATTGCTACTGCGCAGTAGCAGCTAAAAATAACCATGTGGCTTTGGGACTGTGCAGTAATGCCAGTTCCTGCAAAAAAATGGCAAAAATAAAACATTGATGGAAAACAGATTTCATAATTCTGACTGTAGTGTAACTATAACTGTAAAGAACATAATACCACCCACATTTAAATGAAGTTTTACATTAATGGGAACTGTGTGACAGTAACACAAGACATTACATTCTTTTGAACCACTACTGAAATCTGAGTACAAGTCATTACAAATTCATATAATATTAATATGCATTATGCAAGAGCTGAAACTTTAGAGGACTACTATACATGGTTTTTAACCCTAAGATCCTTGCCATAAATAGCTTGCATAGACAAATATGGATTTTTGTCCTAGTAAGATTTAGGACAAGGTTTTTCTCCTAACTGTAGTATTTCACAAGCTCTTTGAATAAGAATTCATGGATTATTCACATTTAACTATTTTGTGTTCCATACTATATTAACATTAAGGACTACTCTTTGTGACAAAAAGTAATGCATAGATTATAAGTAGGTGTTGTCCTTATTAATGTATAGAACAAAACTGTCAGTGACTTTAATACAGTGCTTAGAATCTTTGCTTTGAAATCATTCAATTTCTAGCTAAGAGACAAATACAATTAAACTTTAAAGTGCTCCTTGTGGAATTCAGGTGTCTGAAGAGAGTTTACAAATATACTGAAGTTTAATTTATAGCACTCATAAGAAATGATATTAAGATGCTTGCTGTACTAGAACAACAGGAAAATGATTTCTGCTGCTCTTGGTGCAATCAGTCAATATGAAACATTTGTGCTAACATTTAAAAATCTATTTAAGCTAATTTTCCATTTCACTGCTATACCCATGCCACATTATTCAGTGATTTCACTCTGTGCTTCTGTTTTTGATCTGTAATTAGCAATGCTGAAACAATTTTACTGTTTTGTAAGATCTATCACTTCACCAAATGTAATTCGACATTGAGCTTATAAGAATAAATTGTATAGCAGATTTAAAAAAAAACACAACATTTTGAACCTTTTGTTAAGAGGTAACCAATGTTTTCATTGGAATAAGAAAGACATACATATAAGCATGGTTTGAACCTATGCTCCTTCTGTGCAGGACAAAACCAATAGTGACCCTAGGGGAGATTAGCATTAAGCTGAAACTAATGTTCCAATAGGAAAGTTCCCTAGTTTTCATCTACACCCCTTGTCATCTAATCCTTCTGTCAGTTCTTGTAAGCATTTTAGTTTATTTCTGATTGTGCAACATATGGCATAGCATAAAGATTAGAAATTTTCCGTAACTAAATTTATTTTCACAAAGAAAGAGACATCAAATGATGCGATAATGGTAAGTGTGACTAGCCATCCTCATGCATGAAAGCAGGTAAAGTGAAGATGTTTGGATAACTCCATCTGGAGAAAGAGAACTGGTTCCTAAGCTGCTATAAATCTCCAAAGACATGAATGGAGTTTTGTCTATTTATACTCGATGGAGATCCGGACCAATATAGCCATCAAAAAAAAAGAATTTTTCTAAAACAGGAAGTTGAAAAAGAAATAATGAAAGTGTGTAACGGAGAAGGCAGAAAACCATTATTCTATTTCTTTTGAGTACTTGAATGAAGTTCCCAGAATTGTTCCTAGGCAAATTTTGAAATAGAGAATATGTCAATTAAGAAAATGTGAATGCCAAATTTTAGGAGAAATGACATAATTCCTATCTGATAGTTATTTGTATGATCTAAAATATGCAGACAAGGTTCCTTGGGTGAATCTGATATCTTTTATTAGACCAACCCTAATGGTTGGAGAATAGTTATTAAGCAAGCTTTCAGGTTCAAAAACCCTTCGTCAGACTAAGGAAGTATCAGCAGCTGTTGTGTGCTCTTCCTGGATGGAATGAAAAGTAAAGAAGCCAGAGGCTGGGCTGGTATGCATACAAGACAGGTAGTCAGTGAAAATGTAGATGGAGGAGTCAATGGGTGAAAGACAGGCGGTGGGGGGGGGGGGGGGGGGGGGGGGGGAGAAGGGGGATGAAAGTGGAGAGATACCTGGGGAGTCAGATGTGAAGCAGGTTATAATGTGTCATAAATCCAACGTCTATATTTAGTCCATGATTTTTAGTATCCAGGAGGTTGATGAATTGTCTCTGTTTGTGATTAATATGGAAAATATTTTTCCTTTTTGTGAGAGTATCTTTTTTTATCAGGAATAATGAACTCTCACTTATCCACATCCCAACAAGTAGGTTCAGTGAAGTCTTTTCTTTTGAAATATGTTTTCTAGCTAGGAGCAACATCTTATTTTAACCACTCCAAGCCATTCCAAAAATAAATAAATAAATAAAATAAAATCAATCAAAGCACACATCAATTCTTTAAAAATATATAACTACATTACACTTCTTTCATTAAATAGGCTTGGCATCTATACATTTTCATCTGCTGTCAAACTCTTAAAGTAAGCAGTGTCAGCACATTGTCAGTCAATAATGCCTGTTTGCATGCCATCTTTCCCAGGTTATTATTATTTCAGCTGTTCCAGGGTTCACTTGAAAAGATGTATTAGTAAATGTGTATGTTCTACAAAATACTTACAATTTGTGCCTTGGGATTTTTTTCTAACCTTAACACTAATATTCAATAGCTACTTTGCAGTGAAGATCCTCTACTGGTCTAAAAAGACGAAGATTGAGATGGTGTTAAAAGGAAAACAACACACTAGTCTAATTTCAAACAATTATGAATTATATTAAACTGATTGCACTGTAAACCATCCTTCAGAAGTTATAAAAGGATTGTTCAAATTTCCACATCAGAATACTCACAGACCATACTGTAGCCACAAATCTGTCCTTTTAAGCTTTTAAATCTCCTTACTGGCAGTCAAAATTATGTACCTTCTGGGATTTGGACATCACTCCCTTAGATTAAATAACATCTGGTCTTCCATGAACCTTGCTTTTTGCCCTGCATAGAGGGGTATATCTAGTATCCACATTCTTATAAGAAACCATACCATGAGGAGATTCCCTGCCCCCTTCTCCTTTTTTCTTTCCTTGTACTACATCATCACTTGGTTATATTTCCCGCAAACATTAAACCAGATTCTCCTCTGACACCAGTTCTGAAGCATTGTGACTACCATTTTCTGCTACGAGAACTGAAATTAGAATCAGTATTTTTGTGTTATGTTAATGAAACTATTAGTGGAGTAATATCTCAATTTTTTTTTTTTAAATGTATTCTTGTGGGCCAAGTAAACCAAGCTGGCATACATTTCTAATTGTTATTAAGCATTTAGGAAATGTATGTAAGGTTTTCAATTTCTGTTCACATGGCATATATTTTGTATTTATAAATAACTAATAAAACAAAACAGAAACAAAACAAAACAAATTTCATATCTCAGTCTACTGCTCATCACTCATCAACTACACATAAGGCAAGGCACTTCAGATGTATCTGGGCATGCATAGATGAAATGAGGGGCATGTGTGCAAAACACTTTAAAGTGGGTTAAATGCTTTTGCACTGCTTTAATGGTGTTGGTGTTTGCATGTGTCAGCAGCGTGTTGCACATAAATTCTAGCTGCTGTAACACATTCAGTGGTGTAATGCTCCTTAAATGACTTTGGGGTGCAGCAAACTAAAACACCTCCAAGCAGTTTTAGTTTGCTGCCCTACAACTGTGGAGCAAAGCACCAGGCTCTGTGCAGCTCAGGGACTATGTAGGCAGCCCATGCAGGCAGCCTGGCAGCAGCCCAGGAAGGCAGGCTCCTTTGAAGGAAAAAAAAGGTGCAAGGATGTTCTTTTATTTATTTATTTTTCTCCCTGGAGCCTGCCTACCTGCATGATCTACACAGGGACCTGGTCCTTCCCTCTGTGGCTGCAGTGTCACCCGGGACCACCCGAGCAAGATGCCTGTGGGTGGGTGCCACCTAAGTGGGGCTGCTGCTCGACACAGAGGGAAGCACCAGCCCCCCCACCCCAAGGATTGCTCCATCTGCTGGCAACTCCCCTCCCCATGGCCAGAGAAGCAGGTCAGACATGGGTTACCTGCCACCACTTCAATTTAGGGCCCCTGTTTCATCTACATGTGACTAGCACTAATTTAGAACAGTGGGCACGTCTACATGTACACTTTAATGCACATTACCCTATTTTAATGTGCATTAAAATAAAAAAAAAGTGCACTTTTTCTAAAGTGCATTAAAATAGGCCAATGCCCCTTTTTCTACTCCCTCATAATGGAGATACTAAATTTAACGTGCATTAGCAAATGAACATGTAGAGACACCAAATACAGTTAACTTTGTTTCCTTGAATAAGCTATTAATCTTTAGAAACTCTTCTTCATATTCTTCCCATTCAGGCCAGGGAAGTCACTGGGAACTGAAGTCTCTTCCTCTGCCTGGAACGATGTGAGTATTTGATTCTGCAGTGGCAATGCATATGGGCACCCCCCTGAAAGTGCTGGTGCATTCCCTGTCAGGCCACTCTCCCTGTTTAGAGGGTGGGTAGGGGGGCAGGCGGGAGCATCGTTGCTCTCCCTGTGAGTGCCGGCTGGGGAACAGGGCTGCCAGGAAAAGCAGCTGTGCCACTTCCAGAAGTGGGTGTGGGACTTTCAGTAGCAGCGTGGCCACTTTTAGGTGAATGCAATCAGCCACGGGTCAGTGGGATTGGTCACTGGGGGACCTCCGCCCTGGTCACTGACTCAAGAGGCACCAGTCGCCCATGTGCTTCTGGAAGCATACAAAGTCTAACAAAGCTACCGTGTCATACTGTTACACAAATTGCCAATTGCTCAAAGCCACCGTGCAAATTGCTCAAATCTTGTTTTGTCTTGTAACATTTTTGGTGGAGAATACAGGTGGGGGTGAATAAGGTTCTGTGTTGAGGTTATTGGTCAGTTGTGTGTTATCTGTATAGTAAGTTTTGTCTGTATATGTGTTTGTCTGTCTCTCTGAAGGTGTGCACACTGCCCAGTGGTAGAAGTGCCAGGTATAGTGGTCTCGGGTTAGACCAACCACTTAGAAAAATAGAGGAATGGCATCTTGCCTGCATTCTCCACCAAAAATGTTGCATAGATTACCAATTGCTCAAATCACAAACAAAACTTTATAAAGGGGGATAAGACAATGTGCCATGTTTAGTAACCGCACAAGTTAAACATAAAGATTCAAGCACACCATTCATACAAACACACACAAATCCTCATACACATCATTACATACAGGCATACAAATACACAAAACAACTGTTTCATCCACACATACACCAGATATAGTTACCAGCAATAGTTGTGCTCAATATCAGCCCAGGGTAGCCAACCCAGGCTTATTAAGTAAATGATGATGATTTGAAGATAGCAGATTTGAAGATAACAGCTAGAGCGGGGTGGACAGATGCATCTGTGCTCTGATGAAACAGCAGTACAGAAAGAGACTCACCCAACTTGGCATTTTCAAAGTGTTCTTTTATAGGGATTGGCATCCTTTGTGTCAGTGCGTTGGGTTTTTTCCATACCCAACTTATGTTTTTGCAGTTGTTCTTCTTTTGTCTTCAGCTTATCTTAGCCTTAATGTGTTTTTGCTGCCTGTCTGGCAGTATGAGTGCATTCTTTCTCCTTGTTATCTTCTTTGTGCCCTAGACCTAAAAGAAATTCTTCAGCCATTCATCAATTAGTTTACTGACTGGTAACTTACATTTAGTGCCTTGTTGCTTACATAAACAGTTAAATCTTCTTCTCCTATCTCTATGCCATTTCCTCACCATTCACCCTTTTACACACACTCAGACATAAAGGCTATGCAGAGTTCATTCACTTATGTCAAGCAGAAGGATACAAAATGAAGTTTTCAAGTTGCTTACAGGACAAGACTAACATGGTTATATTTCACTATTATTACACTCTATGTTAACATTAGCTACATTAATTCAGTCCATGCTACAGTACTATAAGGATATAGCTAATTTGCCTTACACTGACAAGGCCAGGGCTAATCCAAGTGCTATTAAAGTTGGGGCCTCTGGCCTTTGTGATTCCCATCTCACCTATAGATCTCAGTACATGGCACTCTACTCAAAACAGGTAAAAATGTATACACTGATAATGGCAAGAAGGAAGCCATAGCACCCTTACTAGTGGAACTTGTCTCACTGCAAAAATAATTCAAGATTCCATCATACAGACATCGAGTGATATCAGCAGCCTAACTGAATATATTAAAACTGGTGGCCAGATCACAGGTACCAGTGAAAAAATGCCAGGAAACCTATACTGATGCCACATGATAGCTATTGACTCCTTATCACTACCTCTTAATTCCATTTAGAGTTTAACATTTTTTTATGAAGCTTATCATCAACTTTCTCAATGGGAAACACCAAATTCTATCTGAGATTGCCAATTTCTTTCTACCACATTTTGGTACCAGAGATAATGACACCAATTTCAAAGTCAATGACATACACTCTGTTATAAGGACTTTTGTGAATGGCAGAGACCTCTTTGGGCCCCACTTGAGTATTATTCGGGGATGTTATTTTGGCTTGTGCCCATCTCCTAATGGTGTGAAGAGGGATCCAGTAATTGTTCTATCAAGTGAAACATTATATGATGTGTAAGGCCTTCAAAAGAATGATTGGAATATCAAATATTTATAGAGTATATGACTCTTACTAGGGGTGTGTGAACCGGTCCCTATTTGACTTGGATTTGGATCACTGTCCCTGATTCAATTCAGCTGAATCCGAATCTGAAGATTCAATGCCAATTCAAAGAATCAGTGATTTGGACACAGACACAGCTTTAAATGTTTTTCTACATACCTTGAGGTACCAGCACAGCTTAGGAATGCTATGATGCTGGGGTGGATGGAGCGTTCTACAGAAGCATGGGGGGTGGGGGGGCTCCAAATCTCAGTGGCGATCCCAGAAGTCGACTGGCAGTACTTCCACTCATGGGTCCACTGGGGAGCACATGGGGGGCCCCTCACACCCTCTCCCAGCTCAGCGATTGGTTATGGGGGGACCCCAGGTGTCCAGGAAGGAAACAGTCACTGAGACGGGGGTGGGGGCCAGGAAGGGCTTCTGGTCCACTTCCAGATCTGCTGCTGGGCACACTGGGGAGCCCTCCACACTTCTGTGGGATACTCCATGTTCCCCAGCATTGCAGCACTCACGAGCTGCCTGCTACCTAGAGGTATGTAGAAAAAACATTTAAAGCTGTGTCTATGTCCAAATCACTGAATCTTTCCAAATCTCTCCAAATCAGTTGAGGGTTCTGATTCAATTCAGAGAGATTAAAGAGTTCTCTGATTCAATTTGAAATTGGAGATTCAGCCACCAAATTGGGCCAAATCTCTGTCAAATCAAATCAGGGACCAAAGCTTCGCACAGCCCTAGTTGTTACCCTTGAGCATAAGAGGTAGCTGCCATATGAAGCTTCTAACAGAATTAGCCCAGCACAAAGAGTAGTACTTCAGACTATAGGCTTAACACTTACCATGCTGAAGCACCCTGTCTCAAAGTCCAACCACCAAACAGCAGATAGCATGAAAATGGAGATCCAAACACACACTTACACACACTTCCTTATCTCAGTTAAACAATTATTATAATGTTATTTGGGCTTAGATCTGTGTTCTTTAAGAAATGCAGGACCCTTTCCTGCTCCTTCTAGACCATCTATTAAATTTCTTTCCCTTTCTTTCCACTAATCAGGATCACTTGAACTTGAATAGTCCAGCAGTTAAGAAAGCATATCCCTGGGATTTTATATTCTGCACAGAGAGCCCGGTCAAAAATTAACCAGAGCTTTTCTTCCTTCTGTAATACTTACTAAATCTCTGCTTTGTCATCTCTGTCCTTCCATCTCCCCTGGGGATCTACAGAAAATTAAAGGAAATAATTTTCTCAGCTTCAAACAAACCATTGTCCCAATGTGTTTCTCCCAATACAAACACAGTTTGGGGTGGAACAGTGGGGTGGGGTGGGGTGGATCTCCCAATATTTTATCTAGTTCTGAGTGGTTCATACATACTCAAGTATTACATGACAAGGTAATTCCATGTGTTCCTCCTATCAGATTTTCACACAGACTTTTGGAACAATGGTCGAAAAAAAAAATCTATGCAGTCTTATGATAATATAGAAGAACTAGAATAATTACAAGATAAAAGCTTTTTTAGATAAAATTCAGTCCTGGAAACAGGTAAACTTATTTAATTTCATTTTGAGTTTATTGTATTTACCAAATCCAAGTTATCTGTATATTTAAGATGACCCTCCCAATAATTAGATTGTAGACATGGAAAATTTACAATTTTGTTATGATTTTCCACCTGTAGAAGCTAATTATTGGAAGGTCATCTTAAATTTGTCCCTCCCCCACCCCCCACTGTTGCTTCATCAGGGAAAGCAGCAGCAAGGAGGCAAGCAGCTATGGTGGGGTAGGCAGTGGTGTGTGGGGGGAGCAGACAGTGTATACCCTGCCCCCTGCCACCTGTACCCCTTGACACCAGCATCCACTAGTTCCCCCCCTCTCCTGACAACTTTCCTCTACTTCCTGGATGCATCTACACATGCAATTAATGTGACAAAGTAAACTGCAGGGCATATCAGCCTTAGCTGGCAGAGGGCCTGGGGGATCTCCCTGACAGCCCAGAGAAGCTCCAACCTGGCTCAACATGCTATGGAGGGGTTGCTGGATGCTCTAATGTGGGATTAGTCACCAGGCAGCCCTACACTGAAGCATTGTCATGCCCCAGTCATCCACATCAGTGTTTACACGTGTTGCAGTGAAGTAAATAACTCTGCCATAGGAGTGTACTTGTGTTGACAAGTACTAGCCTATGGTGGAGTTAATGAGTTTTATCTGTCCTAATAGCACTGCATGTGCAGCCACTGAGACTTTACTGTGGAGCTAATTAGTCAGATCCTCAGTAAATGTCTTGTGTAGATGTACCCCCTGCCTCCTACAGTTCATGTGCACCCACACCATTTCTCTCTGCCGCCATATGGCCTTCATCCTTTCTCCCTACCATCATTTACCCCCAGATAGGACTCTCACTCTGCTCTGGCCTCTGCCTGGCCAGGAAGCTGCAGTTGTGATGGCAGGAACTGCATCCCAGCCCTAGCCCTGGCTCTGGGTCAAAGCCAAAACTGGGACCAGGTCTGGGGCTGCTACCACTGCCACCACTGCTGTTGGGCTGTATTGGGGATGAAGCTGCAACTGAAGGCAAGCTTGGAGGGGGATATAAACTATGCAGGGAGTGGCTATCGCTCTGACTCTGACCCCTAGCTGAGATCAGGGCTAGAGTTGGAGATTCTGCAGTCATTTGCCTTTGACTTGTATGCAAATCGAAGACAAAGATTTATTTTCCCCTATGTTGAATACAGTAGTCAAGGATAGTGGGTTTGAAAAATTCAATTAGGATTTTTAGTTCTGCTTCAAAAAGTGGTATGACAACTAATATATATGAATGTTACATATCACTTTGTTATCTGTGCACCTATGCTTTGGTATATAAATCTGAGGAAAAGACAGAGACAGAAGGTGAGTGAAAAAAGTGAAGGGAAGAAGAAAAAGATAAAAACTAGCAAGGATATCTAACCTTCCATCTTGATTGCCCCAAAAACTTGCCTTTAAATAGAAAAGAATGAAATTACACTATCCTCTAAGGGGAACAAATGAATTCAAAATGCAGGCGAAAAAATAGACAATTGCAGTGAACTAGTTAAAAGAAAATCAGTACTCAATACTATCCTTTATTCCTGTTCAACACACATTCCATCTTTCCAAGCTAGTTTGTTGTCTGTGTGTGTGTTTTGCTGTAATTATCTACTATAATACAAAAATCCTCCACAGAAAATCCTTATAATATAAAATTTCATCCAAAATGAAACACTTAGAACTGAAGTGTTTTGTTCTTATCACATTTACAAAAAAATTCAACTGATTATTATTTCAGGATATTTTATCCCTTGCCTCCTTAAACACATTTTACTTGTCTCAGTATACCAATTATTTGCTTTTTCTCCTTAATTGTGTTATGGAACCATTCCAGAAGTCATAAACAGAATAGAAAAAAAATTAATAGTCAAGGTATTAGAGAGAAATGCATTAATTTAATGTCTCATGAATATTAATATTCATTGAGGACCAATATCACTTTTAATTTAACACTAAAGAAGCAGTTACACTTGGCCTTAGGAATTCAAATGCCTGTTGTTCAAGTATTATTTGGTCTGTTGATTAATTTATTATCAGTTTACCAAAAGCACTATGCATAATTGGATTTCCCCTGTGTCTCCACTGTGAATATTAAGAGTCCAATACAGCCCTTTGTGTATTGTGTTCTGCACAGAGGTAAATCTCTCATTTATAGGTTTATTTAAATACTATCGACATTCTGCTCAAAGCATAACAAAAGAGCAAGCTAATGAAGTGTTTTGTTGCTGTTTTAGGCTTGGGTTCCTCTATATTGTGGTTTATAGTGCATTATTCATCCTGGGCTCTACATTTAGCAACACTTCAAATATTTATTGTCTTTGCCAATACACACATACACTGCCTCCAACCCTTTACCCCCACCCAACAATTTTTTTTGAGAATATGTGAACATTTCAAAATGAAATCTGTAGGGCTAAATTATCACTTTTTAGGTGAGTTGGAAGTCAAGAGTGGGGTCCTTCAGGGATCTGTGCTGATCCCTAGTTTGTTCAAAATTTTCACGGAACATTTTTTTTTTTTTTTTTTTTTGGAACTATAGACCAGTCAGCCTCACCTTATTCCCTGGGAAAAAATCATGGGACAGGTTGTCAAAGAATCCATTTCTAAGTACTTCAAGAAGGAAGTGATCAGGAACAATCAGTGTGAATTCACCAAGGGCAAGTCATGCCTGACCAACTTGATGTCCTTTGATAAGATGTCTGGTTCTGTAAATGTGGGGGAAGCAGTGAATGTAATATACTTTGATTTTAGCAAGGTGTTTGATACTATCTCCTACAGCATTGTTTTCAAGCAAGCTGAGGAAGCACAGGTTGGATGAATGGACTGTAAAGTGAACAGAAAGATGGCTGGATTGTCAAGCTCAATGGGTAGTAATTAATGGCTCAATGTCTAGTTGGCCAGCTGGTATCAAGGGGAGTGGCCCAGGAGTCAGTCCGGAAGCTGTTTTTTTGTTTTTTTGTTTGTTTTCCAATATCTTCATTAAGGATCTAGAAAGTTGAATGGATTGCATCCTCAGCTAGTTCATGGATGATACCAAGCTGGTGAATAGGAACTCCACTGGAAGGTAGGACTAGGATTCAGAGTGACCTAGACAAATTGGAGGGTTGAGCCAAAAAAAAATCTCATGAGATTTGTGGCAGAACACCTTTGGGGTGCTCACCACTTGATGGCTCTCACAGGCTCTAAGGGGATGATCCTGCTTTGGAGGAGCAGTAGGGGAAACCTCCCCCAGGAACTATTTTATGGGGGGAGGTGTGTGGCAGGGCACTGTTGGTGCCTGCCACTTTAAGAGTGTATCCAAGCAGCCAAAAGGTACTTGATTGCAGTAGCCATTTTAGATCTCTGGCCGCCCATATAAACAGGGCAGTTTGCTGCTGGCAGGGTGGGTACTAACATTGCTTGGCTGCAAGGCTCCATAACATCATGGAGGTAAGGGCAGGAGATGTAGAGGATGGTTTGGAGGCTCCTGGTCCTGGGAATGACCTAAAACTGCAACCTGCTGGGAGTGGGAGGCCTAGTGGGGCTCTCAGTGGTTTGGGAGTCCCCAGGAAATGCCAGGCCAATTATCACCCCAGTGAAAGGCAGCTAGGGGTGCCTTAACCCTAGCCCTCACCTTTAGGTGCGTCTAGTAACATTGGAGGTAGTGGGGGCCAGGCACAGCTGTGGTCACCTGAGCCTTGTGGGGTACAAGACCCCAAGGAGGGAGAGTAGGGGCCAGGCATGGCTGTGGCCACCTGAGCCCTGTGGGGTGTAGGACCATGAGGAAAGGTAGTCAGGGCCAGGCATGGCTATGGCCACCTGAGTCCACTGGGGAGGGAAACCCTGTGGCCCCAAGTGAGGGGGGCAGGGATGAGTAGTCCTAGTGAGGGGGCAGTGTGGAGCCCCAGTGAGGGGGTGGAAATGAGGACCCCAGTGAGGGGATGGACCCAGTGAGGGGGTGGAGACGTGGAGCCCTGGTGAAGGGGGCAGTGGGAGATGTAGACCCCCAGTGAGGGGGCGGAGATAAGGAACCCAGTGAAGGGGTGGTGGGGTGGAACCAGAGGGATGAGAGCCAAGTATGTTTATATATTGAGAGAGAGAGAGAGAGAGAGAGAGAGAGAGTTGCCCCAGAAGGGGCCAAAGGAAGCTTAGACCCATTTGGGTAATTGGCTGGCCACTACCCCAGTGAGGGTCATGGGAGAGGCCCAAAAGATGGCACGTCTGCCACCCCAGGTATGAACTAGATAAAGCCTATGGCCTAAGGGGCCTGCTCCAAGAGGGACCAAGACAGAATAGGTTGTTGAGGCATAAAAGGGACCCTGTGAGAGAGGGTGGAGTGCAAGAGGCCCTAGTGACAGGAGGGTGGTATGAATGTGTGTGTGACTGAGGCCTGACAAACAGGTCTAATCTTGGTCCAGCTGTAGGCTGGGAGCACTGTGTTATCTAGATGCCAACTGCGAGGCTTGGGCTGCAGTGTAGGGGAGGAACAGAGCCACAGATAGAACCCCCTGGAATCAGGGCAAGAAATGGGCAGCCTCCCACCTAATTAAGATAATTCATTAATTAACAACAGGCATGGCAGGAGAGTCAGGTGGGTGTTGTGCCCAAAGGCAAGTGGGGAAACTAGCACTGTGGCTAGTTGGGGAGCCCCACTTTGCCAAAAGGTTCAATAGGGACAAGTGTAAAATCCATGCACTGCTACAGCCTTGGGACTGAGTGGCTAAGCAGCAGCTCTGCAGAAAAGGGACAGCAGGTTACAGTGAACAATAAGAAGGATATAAGTCAGCTGTATGCCCTTGTTGCCAAGAAGGCTAACAGCGTACTGGGCTACTTTAGTAGGAACAGTCCCAGCATATTGAGGGAAGTCATTATTCTTCCCTATTCTACATTGGTGAGGCAACATCTAGAGTACTAGGTCAAGTTTTGGGCCACCTATTATATAAAGGATGTGGAGAGGGTCCAGTGGAGGGCAACAAAACTGGTTTGGGGAGCTGGGGCACATGACTTAAGAGGAAAGGATAAGGGACCAATGTTTATTTAGTCTGAGGAAGAGAAAACTGAGGAGGGATTTGAAAGCAGCTTTTCACTAGCTGAATGGTGATTCCAAAGAGGATGAAGCTATGTTCTCAGTGGTGACAGATGACAGAAGAAGGAGCAATGGTCTCAAGTTTCAGCAAGGAGTTTTAGGTAGGATATTAGGAAAATCTCTCTCTCTAGGAGGGTGGTGAAGCACTGGAACAGGTTACCTAGAAACGAGGTGGAATCTCCATCCTTGGAGGTTTTTAAGGCCCAGCTTGACAAAGCCCTGGCTAGAATTATCTAGGTGGAGATGGTCCTACTTTGAACAGGGAGTTGGACTAGATGACTTCCTGTGGTCCATTCCGACCTTAATTTTCTATGCTTCTATGATTCATCAATTACCTGGAAATGGGAGTGCACAGTGAAATCTCCAAGTTTGCACATGATACTGTTGTCCTGGGGGGTCAGGCCAACTCTCAGGATCTCAATATTGCACTGTTAGACAGGAGGGTGTGACACAATTGCACATATACAAAACACACAAATCAATTAGGTGCATACACATGCACATTACCAGCTCAGGCACATACACATCCAAACCAGCCTAGGCACATGCATACTTATTACCAATTCAAGCACATACACTATCCACCCTAAAAGTTAGACACAGATCACTAATTTGTATATCATGCACACAATGCCATATATGTATATGTACATATACACACACACACTAGCAACTCAGATACACACATTCAAAATAACCAGTCTAGGTTCATAGATTCATAGATTCATAGATGTTAGGGTCGGAAGGGACCTCAATAGATCATCAAGTCCGACCCCCTGCATAAGCAGGAAAGAGTGCTGGGTCTAGATGACCCCAGCTAAATACTCGTCTAACCTCCTCTTGAAGACCCCCAGGGTAGGGGAGAGCATCACCTCCCTTGGAAGCCCGTTCCAGACCTTGGCCACTCGAACTGTGAAGAAGTTCTTCCTTATGTCCAGTCTAAATCTGCTCTCTACTAGCTTGTGGCCATTGTTTCTTGTAACCCCCGGGGGCATCTTGGTGAATAAATCCTCACCAATTCCCTTCTGTGCCCCCGTGATGAACTTATAGGCAGCCACAAGGTCGCCTCTCAACCTTCTCTTGCGGAGGCTGAAAAGGTCCAGTTTCTCTAGTCTCTCCTGGTAGGGCTTGGTCTGCAGGCCCTTGACCATACGAGTTGCCCTTCGCTGTACCCTCTCCAGGTTATCCGCATCCTTCTTGAAGTGTGGCACCCAGAATTGCACGCAGCACTCCAACTGCGGTCTGACCAACGCCCTATAGAGGGGAAGTATCACCTCCCTGGACCTATTTGTCATCCATCTGCTGATGCACGATAAAGTGCCATTGGCTTTTCTGATGGCTTCGTCACACTGCCGGCTCATGTTCATCTTGGAGTCCACTAGGACTCCAAGATCCCTTTCCACCTCTGTGCCACCCAGCAGGTCATTCCCTAGGCTGTAGGTGTGCTGGACATTTTTCCTCCCTAGGTGCAGCACTTCGCATTTCTCCTTGTTGAACTGCATCCTGTTGTTTTCTGCCCACTTGTCCAACCTATCCAGGTCTGCCTGCAGCTGTTCCCTGCCCTCTGGCGTGTCCACTTCTCCCCATAGCTTTGTGTCATCTGCAAACTTGGACACAGTACATTTCACTCCCACGTCCAAGTCGCTGATGAAGACATTAAAGAGTATCGGTCCAAGGACCGAACCCTGTGGGACCCCACTACCCACACCCTTCCAGGTCGAGACTGACCCATCTACCACGACTCTTTGGGTGCGACCCTCCAGCTAATTCGCCACCCACCGGACCATGCAGTCATCCACATCACAGCCTCTTAACTTGTTCACCAGTATGGGGTGGGATACCGTATCGAAGGCCTTCCTGAAGTCTAAGTATACGACATCCACCCCTCCTCCTGTGTCCAGGCGTTTCGTAACCTGGTCATAGAAAGAGACTAGGTTGGTCAGGCATGATCTGCCCGCCACAAACCCATGCTGGTTTCCCCTCAGCATAATTTGCCCTGCTGGGCTCTCACAAATGTGAGCCTTGATAATTTTTTCAAATACTTTACCAAGGATGGAGGTGAGACTGACCGGCCTATAGTTGCCCGGGTCCTCCTTCCTCCCCTTTTTGAAAATGGGGACCACGTTAGCCCTTTTCCAGTCCTCCGGGACTTGGCCCGTGCGCCACGAGCATTCGAATATTCCCGCCAGTGGCTCTGCAATGATGTCGGCCAGTGCCTTCAGCACCCTCGGATGGAGCCCATCCGGGCCTGCCGACTTAAAGGCATCCAGTTCTTCCAAGTGACTCTGCACCACCTCAGGATCTACGTATGGAAGTCTGGCGCCTTGCTGCTGCCTCTCTACAACCCCAGTGAGAGGCTTGTCATGCCCCTCACTTAGGAACACTGAGGCAAAGAACTCGTTGAGGAGTTCAGCCTTGTCCCCCCTATCTGTCACCAATTGTTTCTGCCCATTTAGCAGCGGTCCTATTCCTCCCTGGGCCTTCCTTTTACTCCCAATATATCTAAAAAACAATTTCTTGTTGTCCTTTACTTGGGTTGTCATCCTCAGCTCCATGGTAGCTTTGGCCCGCCTAACTGCCTCCCTACAAGCACGAGCAGAGGAGGTATATTCATCTTTAGTGATCTCACCCTGTTTCCACTTTTTATGTGCTCCCCTTTTGGCCCTTAGGCTGCCCTGGATTTCTCTGGTCAGCCATGGAAGCCTCCTGGCCCCTTTCCCTCTTTTGCCTCGCTCGGGGATCGTCTTGCTTTGTGCCCAAAGGATCGTTTCCTTTAGGCACAGCCACCCTTCTTGGGCTCCCATCCCATCAAAACTCCTACTCTGCAGTGCTTCCTTGACTAATCGCCTGAGTGCATTGAGATCAGTTTTCCTAAAGTCTAGCACTTTCACTCTACTAGTTACCTTACCCACTCGCCGTCTTATGTTGAATTCTATTATAAGGTGATCACTGTCTCCCAGATAGCTACCGATCTGGAGGTCCCCTATCATGTCATCTCCCATTGCCAATACCAGATCCAGTATGGCATTCCCCCTAGTGGGAACATGCACCTCCTGTGTCAGGTGGAGATCCTGTAAACAAGTTAGAAACCTGCATGAGTGATTGGACCTTGCTGTCTGCATCTCCCAGCAGATGTCCGGGTAGTTTAGGTCCCCCATGACTACCGCCTCTTTAGCTTTTATGGTCTCCAAGAGTTGCCTCAGGAGCCCCGCATCTATTTCTTCCCCTTGGTGTGGGGGTCTGTAACAGACCCCTACCACCAAATCCCTTTCTCCTTGCCCCCCATGTAGCCTAACCCACAATCCTTCTACTTCCTCAACCTCGGATTCTGTCTTGATGAGGGTTGATGTGTATTGCTCACTGACATAAAATACAACCCCCCCCCCCTTTCTTCCCTGACCTGTCCTTTCTATACAATCTATAGCCCTCAATATGTACCGCCCAGCCATGGGATGAATCCCACCAGGTCTCTGTTAGCCCCACTAAGTCATAGGTGCTTAGTGCAAGCAGGAGCGCTAGTACATCCTGCTTGTTCCCCATGCTCCTAGCATTAGTATATAGGCACTTGAGCCCTGCGACTGGTGCCTTTGCTGCCCCCCCGCTCCAAGTCCCATGGGGCCCATTGTTTCTTACCTTCTTGTTCCTTACCTGTTCTGTAGTGCTGGCCTTGCCATGGCTTTCAGGTTCCCAATGTTCTCCTTCTTCAGGCTGGGCTGTCCTTGTGGGTGCCACATGGTTTGGTGGTCCACAGCTTCCCCTGCCCTCGTACTCCCCTCCCCCCCGACGAGCCTAGTTTAAAGCCCGCCGGAGGAGATCCGCCAACCTAGTAGAAAACACACACTTACCTTTGGGGGACAGGTGAAGCCCATCCCAGCTGAGCATGTCCCTCATCGTGATGTGCGGGTCATTGTCCAGGAAGCCGAAGCCTGCCTCGAGACACCACTGCCGAAGCCGCCAGTTGGTCTCTCTGATGCAGTTCTCCTGCCGTCTTCCTCGTCCGGTCACTGGTAGGATGGAAGAGAAAACCACCTGGGCACCGAACTCCTTCAGCACGCCACCCAGAGCACTGTAGTCCGCCATCAGGTGATCGGGGGTTCTCCTGGCCGCATCATTAGTACCCACATGGACTAGGACCATGGGGTAATAATCGGTGGGCTTGATCCTGGCCTGGATTACCTTCGTCAGATCCCAAATCTTTGCTCCAAGGAGGCAGCATACCTCTCGTGCCGAGGGGTCCTGGTGACAGATGGGTCCTTCCGTACCTCTCAGGATGGAGTCTCCTATGACGAGCACTCGTTGCCTCCTCCTCTGGGTCATCGTGGATCTCTTGATCTGCTTGGAGTGTGAAGAACGTGGTGTTTCTTCTTGCCCAAGGGTTTCCTCCTCCCCTTCCATCTCCTGCAGGGTCGCCAGGGCCTCGTACCTGTTCACCAGTCAGACTGGAGAAGCTGGTACCGGTTCACTGCGTGCCGCTCCGGTCCTGGCTATGACCATCTGCCACTCTGCTGTGGAGGGTATTCCCCGGGGTGTTTCTTCCTTTGGTGCCTGGGCCTGCAGGGAAAGGAAATAACTATCAATTTCATCCTTCGCCTCCCTGATCCCCCTCAGCCTGCTAACCTCCTCCCGGAGCTCCCTCACCTGCACCTCCAGAGCCCTAAGACGGGCACCTGCTGGACAGGTGTGGGGGCCCCCAATCTCTGCCCCCCCGGCCCTGCTGGGGATACCCCACAGGCCAGGAGGTAGGGGGACACCGGCTTCCCCATGGGCTCGGTCTGGGTGGAGGCCTCAGACCAGCCCCGGGTAGCCTTGTCCCCCTGGGCAGAGGCCCTAGCAGTACTCCTCGTAGACACCATTCTACAAGCTGCTGGTTGTAGACCTGCACGGTGTCTACGCCCTACCCCTACAGGAGTCCCACTCCTGGCCCTCCCGGCCCGCCCTCCGGCGCGAACGCCTGCGCAAACGCCAGCGTGCTCTTACAGAGCGCGCCTGTTTGCGCGCTCTGTTCGCGCCGCGCGGCTCGGGAGCGCGGCTCCCTACTGGCTCAGCTATATGGGACCCGGGGGGCTTCCCCTCCGGATCCGGCTCAGCTGCGCCGGGTCCCTCCGCCCCACTTACCTTCGGGGGATCAGCTGCTGCTGCCTCCGCTGCCGATTCCTCTGTTGTTGCTGCTGCCGCTGCCGCCTCCGGTCAGTTGGTTGGTAAGAAGGGCACACGTGCGTGCGGGACACACGTGTGCTGCCTCCTCTCCTTCCCGCTGCTGGTTCCCGAGTTCATGCACACCCATCACCAGTTTAAGCCCATACACACTACACGCACCACATTTAGACAGAATCAGTTACCAGTTATCAACACCTGCACATCCAATACACATATGTGGATTATTAATTCATATACCACACACACACACAATGATATCTATCTATCTATCTATCTGTGTGTGTGTGTGTATTCACTAATTCACATACATACCACCCACCTACACATACACACAAGTGAGTTCCTAAGTTGGGTGTTGTGATGTTTATGTATGCATATGCTTGGTGTACTTGGGATACCTGGGGAAAGGTTAAGGTAAGAAAGTAGAAGTGTAGGGAGTGAAAGTTACTGGAAATGAAAGTCACTGGGACCGGGATTAGAACCGGTAGACTAGAGGGGCCTGGACTGAAGAACTAAGCCTCGGGGGTAACTTTAGGTTAATTGATCTTAACTGATTAAAAGACAATGCCCCAAACCTGCAGAACAGGGAAGCATGCTGGCACAGAGGCTGGGTCTGGAACCAGAGGTACAGGGAAGCTGAAAAGGTAGATGGGGAGAGGGAAAAATGGGACTAAGGGAAAGTGTGGGTGTTAAAGTGGGGCTCTGGGTGTGGGGACCCAGATGATGGCTCCAGGGCAGCTAGAGAAGCAGTAGGTGCTGGAAGCTGCAGGGGAGGGGTGGGAAGCCTGAAAACAGAGAGACGGACAGTAGAAAATCACAGAAAAAGCAGCAGAAGAGACTGAAAGGTGGCAGGGACAGCAGGGAAGGAGAGAAAGGCAGCAGAAAGTCACAGGGAAAAGGCAGTAGGAATTGAGAAGAGATCGGGAAACTAGTGGAGAGGGGTGAGGCCTGGAATAGAGAGAGAATGAGGCTGGGATTTAAGATAAGGAAGGGACTGGGATTCAGTAAAACATGACCCGACTCGGGGTTGCAAATGACAGAGTGGTTTTATTGAACAGGGGAGATGGTGACACAATGCCAAATTGGTCCCCTTGCACCCACACACACACACACAATGGCAGCAGGGGTTGAAGAGGCTTGGTGGAGGGACTGAAGTCTGCTGAAGTCCAGGAGGAGAGAGAAAGAGAGAGCGTCCAAATTGTAGGAGGAGGTGTGCAGGTAATATCTACCTATCCAGGCTGGAAGGGGTCCTTGTCCAGTAGGTGTTGTCCAGAGGGGGGTCGCCGGCAGGTCCTCTGGGTGGATAGGTGATGTGGCATGGTGCTGGTCCAGATGGAAATGCTGTTCCCCCTGGGTCTGTCTTCACTGCCCCTTTTTATAGGGGCAGACCTTATGTGACCCTAGTGACAGGAGGCATGCCCAGGCAACGGTCAGTCCCTGGTGTACTGAACATGTGTGCTCCATGCAGGGATGTGCAGTTTCGAGTGTCTGTAATGGTGAGAGTTGCTGGTTTTGTAGGGTTCTGTCTTTCAAATGCTGGTCCTGGGTGAGGTCCGTGGTTCCTGGGTGAATCAATGCAAGGTGATGGTCCTGTCATTACAGGCCATTCAGTAGAGGCCTGCTACCATTGCATTTCAGTCATTCCCAATCACACTCATTCATCGGGGAACCAATTTACATGGGGGGCGGGCGGTATGTGACTCATACAGTTGCAACATGGGATGCCCAGGCAGAGGACAGATGATGGAGGCTTGACATATAAAACAGAAATTTGACATGACTTTGGTTCACTTACAAACACAGGCCTAAACCATACAGTATTGTATGAAACAATAAAAATCCGTACAAAAATGATAATAATACAATATACAACAGTGGATATCCAAAACCAAAAACTTGCTACCAACATAAAAATGTTTAAAGCTATCCTACATCTTAGCTTTCTTATACTTATCTATAGGGAAAAGGGAGGGAGAGAAAAAGTCAGAAATGATTGGGGAAGGAGAGGGAATGCATTTTAAAATAAATAAATAAATAAATAAAAGGAGAAACTAGGGGGTTTGCTACAATACAAAATAATTCCAGATAGTCAAGTCCCAAGGTGATGCAGCAGAGCTACAGAAAGGTCACATCAAGCTAAGAGAGTGGGGAAAAAAATGGCAAATTAACTTTCATGTTGATACATGCAAGGTTAATCAGACAAGGAAGAATAACTTTATACATGCATAATGCTGGTGTCTCAACTATCTTGTATGATTCAGGAAAGACACCATGGGCATGGCCCCACATGCCAGGCATACACTAGCAGTGGCAAATTTGTGTCACTACTTTTTGCCACTATGCATGCCCCTGCTTGTGGTCTTTTAGGCAAAATGGAGCTGTTGTTCAGCAAGTCCCAGAATACTAGAACTAGGGGGCACCTACTAAAATTAGTAGGTGACAGGTTTAAAACTAACAAGGGAAAGCAATACTTAGTTGACTTGTGGAATTCACTACCACAGGAGGTGGTACAGCAGATAGCAGAGCGAAGTTTAAAAAAAGACGAGATAATTTCATGGATGATGGGTCCATTAATTTCTGCTGAAGAGAAGTGTTGGTGATGTTTCTTCTGGCATCTCTTAGTCAATAATGGTGGATGCCAAGGAGGATCATGACAAGGGGACAGATCACTCTACCTATGTCGGTTAATGCTCTTCCTCTAAAGCATCCACCTTTGCTACTGTTGGGGACAGGCCTATGCCTCAGGCCATCACAAAATTCTATAAGCTTCCTTTAAGAAGGGAAGCCACTCAGGACACATCAACTGAATTCTTGGGACAACAAAAAGAAAACAGGAATGAGTAAGGTGACAAGTTAATAAAGGGGATTCAGAAGGGGACACCAAGTAGAGCACACCAGCCAGTGCCCACTACCCTTTGAAGGAGTCAAGGGAGAACAATGGAGCAACCTTTGAGTGTGCTCTAGGCTATGAGGGCTGGATTAGGGACTGAGGGTTGCTTAACACTTTGGAAAGACAAAGAAATCTGGCTGCATGAATTTGCACCAAAAAAAAAAGTGTTTATTGAAGCAGAACTGACAGTCATGGAACTTTGGGCTTCACTTGATTTTTCCAACAAAAGGTAAAGTTCCTTTCTAAGGAGCTGAACTGGAAGCTAGCCCTTCTTTAGTCAAGACCTTGAAATGACCAGGGAGGGCTGGGAACTGAAAGCAGGAAGGAGCTAGGCCTCTTCTTCTGTTTAGGAAGCCTTTCCTGGGTTGGCTTCAGGAGGGCACTCTCAGACCAATAAGGCCTCAGTTGTCCCAGTCAAGCCCTTGCAGGACATCCATGACACAAGACAGGCACTTGAAGTAGGTCATGTTCCTCTGGAGGATCCAGGAGCATAACCCTAAAGAACATTCCAGAATTATGAGGAAATTGAAGCAGATAAATTAGCTTAAGTTGTATTTTGTCTATCTCTGTTTATTTTATTAAAGTAGAGAATATTGTGCCTTTGTCTTGTTTGCAAAATCTGTGTGTTAAGTAAAGAGGAAAACCCAGAGCACCCACAAAGCTGAATTTCTGGGAATGTGAGCCAGAGCAACAAAAAACAACATTATGGTCTAAAAGTCAGGCAAGGTCCCTCTGTCTCCATTTCTGTAAATAGATAGCAGACTCGGTTCTGATGCCTATAAAATGTTCCAGGGGCCAAGGAACTATTACTGAAACCCAAAGAAGTTTACAGCACATGACCAGTAGATTGGAGCCTGTGGCAGAGCACCTCTGGTGCCTACCACTTGAAAAACCTGAAGTGACATTTGGCAGGTGTGGCCCAGGTCTGAGTGGCCATCTTAAGATTCAGGCCAGCAGAGCTGGAGGCAGCACTCTGCTCCCTGGCACCAAGGAAACAATATTTCTTGGTGGTGCTGCTGCTCTGGTATCACTTGGAGATAAGGGAAAAAGCATGTGGGGATGGTTAGGAGGCTCTTGGTTCTGCTCATGACCTAAAACTGCACCCTGCTGGGGATGGATGGCCTGGTGGGGCTGTTCATGGAGGGACAACCCCCCCCCTCCCAGAAATGCCAGGCCAGTTACCACCCCCATGGAATGCCAAAACCCCAGCCCCCACTTTTGGTTGGGTCATTTAACATTGGAGGCAGTTGGGGGCCAGGCATGCCTGCAGCTGCCTGGGTCCATGTGGGGTGTGTGTTTGACCCCAGGCCCCAGCGTGGGGGAGGGGGGGCACAGTATGTGCCTCAGTGGAGGCATAGGTGTAGAGCGGGGTGCAGTGGGGCACCTAATGGCCTACACCAGAGTGGCAATTGGGAGGCCTGGAGAGCTTATCAAAAGGCAAGGATCCCAGAGGCTAGGAGCCCCAACTGTGTGGAGGGGTGGGGGGCGGGAAGGAGCCCAGTATGAGTGAGGGGCATGGAGCCCAATAAGAGAGGCTGGAGTTAGGGGCCAGGATATGGTTACAACATGTGAATGCCAAGAGGGGTGAGTAGTGACACCCTGCAACCAGGAGGCCTGAGATGAGGCCCTATGAGGAAGGGGCACAAAAAGGGCCCTGGTGAGCAGGGTGCTAGAAGGTAGGCCCTGCTAACATGGGGGGGCCAAATTTGGCCATAAGCCTTAGGGCACCTGAGGCCACAGGTGGGCGAGAGGCTGACTGGGTGGGGTGGGGTGGCTGAGGAAGTGCCATTAGTAAACAACGGGGCGAGTCAGGAGCCCCTAATTCAGATCACCTGGGTGAGCGACCTGGTGAAGAAATAGAGGCAGAGTCACTCCAGCGTTCTGCAAACTGCCCAGTAGTCACTTGGATGAGGGTGACAGGAAAGGCCAAAGAGGCCTTGTGCTTGCTGGCCGGGGAGTGCAGGGAAACAAACCCAAGGACCTTCAGGTGAGGGCAGGGTGAGTGTGGCCCCAGGAAAAGGAGGGGTAGTATGAGAGTGGCCCTGCAAAGGGGCAATATGAGATATACCATGTGAGAAGTGGTGGAGTGAGAGAGGCCTCAGTGAGAGGGAGGTGGTATGAGTGTGGCCTGTAATAGGGTGCAAAGCGAGAGGCCTAACACTGGGATGAGATGAGCCTGGACTCAGGCTGGAGCAGAGCTCAGTTACTAGGAACATCTGCAATGCTTAGGATGCAGTATGGGGTGGTTGGAGCTGCATACATAGGCCCAGGAGAACAGGGTGTACAAAGGGCAGCCTTCCACCTAATTAAGAATTTAATTTTTGAACAACAAGGTGTGGCAGGTGAGAAAGGCAGGCCTTATGCCCAGAGGCAGGTGGGAGACTAATGCTGTGGCTAGTCAGAGAGTTCCCACTTTGCCACAGGGCCCAAAATGCTAACTTTGGAAATATGTAGTGAAAGAGAAGGCTGTTCTAGGTCTGTGACAATAAATTTGAAAGGTTATTAACTAATGAGATTTTTATTTCTTTAGAAAAATAATTAAAATGTAAAAATGAAAAGTAGAAAAAGTTAGTATTTTAATGTATTTCTTGCTTGATGATTTAATTCATGATTACAATATGCAATGGGGAAGAAAATGACAAGCTTCTCGTGTTCTTTCCTATTACATGTTAAGGAATAACCAATGTCATGAACTCAATAATCAAATCCCTGTGAAGGACCTCCCTCCCAATCAGGATTACAGTTCCAAAGATATTTTTCAGGGGCCAAACTTATTGCAACATGGGACTATCACTATGTTTGTGCCACTTAAATGTGGAGGGCCTATCAAGACCAAAGTGTGATTTCTTGGGACGATTCCTCAAACTCCATAAGATTGATGTGCTACTGCTTCAAGAAATGCACATAATTAACAATGAAAGAGCCATGAAAATGAAGATCCTGGGATTTCTGCCAGTTGCAAGCTACCACCATCCAAAACACAGACTACCAATGTACGTGAAATCCAGCCTTAAAGATGTCACTACAAGAAGTCTGGAAAACAATACATTTATAGTTGTCACCACTAAAATTCAGAATGTATCTATGATAAATATATGTAAACCTCCAAATGCCACATGGGTTCCAAGGATGCTGCCTACTGTTAACCATCCAGCAGTTTTCACCAGCAATTTTAACATGACTTGGGGCTACACAGCTGACAAAAACTGTGAAGAACACGTCTGATCAATGTGGAAACTGAGCAATGACTGGGCAATGGCAGAAAACCTGTTCTTTCTGTTCAATGCTAAAGATTGAAGCACCTTCCACTTCACATGATGGAGAAAGGTCAGGGTTTGAATCCTATGTTTTGTCACATGTGATAGCTTGGGCGAACCTTTGTATGCTTCAAGAACAGTATTAAACAGTTTCCCAGATAGCCAGCACAGGCTGGTCCTGAAACACATGGGCGTTGAAATTCCAACAATAATGTCCATTCCCATGCCATGATATAATTTCAGAAAGGCTAAATGGGAACCTTTTTACTGAGGATATTGAGTGCACTGTTTTCTAGATTCCACCAAAATCAGAAAATGTTGAATGCTTCACCAAGCTTGTGCTCAAAGCAGCCTAATCACACATCCCCAGGGCCTAGTGGGTGGAATACATGTCATGTTGGAGTGAACAAAGCAAATCTGTGTTCCAGGAATTCTTGGCCTCAGGAAACCCACAATTTGGCAAAGCTCTCTTGAAATTGCTAAATGAATCCAGAAGACAAAGATGAACTGAAGTGATGGACTCATTAGACTTCATGCACTCAAGCCATAAAGTTTGGAGCCTCCAGAGGCACCTAGGAGTGGCACCACCACCAAAAAATAAGACAATCTATATATCCATAAATGCTATCACCTCAAAAATGCTGCTGGATGGAAAACCCCCTACAGATTGCCAGACTAGACAGTGAGTAAGGGCTCAGCTCCATCAATCCATGACAGAATGTGCACCAAAAACAACCCTATCATCTCCCTTCACTGAAGAAGAGGTCATTGAATCCCTAAGAGCTACCAGGACCAGAGAAGGCTTCAGGATTAGATGGGCTCTATCCCACATTCTTGAAACATCTTGGCCCAAAAGGACACCACTGGTTAGCCAGACTCTTCTCTGACAATGGCCACAAACAGAATTCCCATGATATGATGACAAGTGAAGGTCATTGCTATTCCAAAACCTGGAAAATCAACCGTGGACCCAAAAACCTTCCACCCTATGTACCTGATTTGCACAAGGTATAAACATCTCAAAACATTTTACTGGCTCGCATGTCTCACATCTTCAAGAAGATTATCAGGTGAACAGGCTGGCTTTCATCCTGGACACAGCACTTATGATCAAGTGCTGGTGCTCACTATGTATACTGAAGCTGGGAGATCACAGAAGCTGCCTTAATTGATTATCAGCAGCTTATAATACTGTATGGTGAGATGGTCTCCTGCTGAAGGTGTCAAGGGTCAACAGGGACCAGCAGAGCCCCCGCCTTTTATTGATGCTCCTGTCTAACCAGAGCATTATTTTGTCTATCTAGGGAACACTGTCAGCAGAACCTGTCTATTGAAAAATGGTGTCCCACAAGGATCAGTGCTGGCAGCAGCACTTTTTAATGTACATATAAGTGATTTTTTTTTTTCCTGTCATCACCAACCAGAAATGTGACTATGCTGATAAACTGGTGCTTGTTACTCAAAGAAGGACCCAGGCTGAAATCCAGACACATCTTTGTGAAGACCTCAAGCTACTTAAAGAATATTTTGTGTGTTGGAGACTCTGCCCAAATCCAAGAAAAACTATTATTGTGTCATTTTATCTAAACAGTGCCCATGCTGACCAAAACTCACAATCACTTTCAGTGGAGAAGAAATTAAGCATGACACGTTCCCAAGAAACCTCAGCATAATGCTCAATTGAGGTCTCGCCTTTCATGAACATTTAGGAATATTGCTAAAAATACGAAAGCACAAGTTAACTTTGTCAATAAACTAGCCAGAATGACATGGGGAGCAAATGCAACCATGCTCCAAATGGCGACTCTAGCACTTGATCTCTCTGAAGCAAAAATATTGTTACACAGCCTGGAACAAAAGTGTGCTCACAAAGAGTGTTGATAGACAGTTAAATACAGCTATGTAGTAGGGCTATGAGAAGCTTCGGTCCCTGATTCAATTTGGAGATTCGGCTCAATTCAGTTGCCAAATATCCAAATCAGAATCGAATCAGAGGACTCTTTAATCTCTCCAAATTGAATTGGAACCCACTGAATCAATAAAGAGGACATCCTTAATGGACTGGCCGGCACCAACATCTTAAGGGATAGCCAGCACGGGTTTGTTGCGGGTAGGTCTTGCTTGACCAATCTCATTTCCTTCTACGACCAGGTGACCTATCACCTGGACAAGGGAGAAGAGATTGATGTCATATATCTTGACTTCAAAAAAGCCTTCAATCTGGTTTCCCATGATCGCCTCTTGGAGAAAACGGCCAATTGTCGCCTTGGGTCCTCCACGATCCACTGGCTGGAAAACTGGCTCCGGGGTCGGACCCAGAGGGTAGTAATTGATGGAAGAAACTCATCGTGGTGTCCTGTGACCAGTGGGGTCCCCCAGGGCTCTGTCCTTGGACCCATACTGTTCAACATCTTCATTAATGATGTGGACACTGGAGTCAGAAGCGGACTGGCCAAGTTCGCTGATGACACCAAACTTTGGGGCAAAGCATCCACACCAGAAGACAGGCGGGTGATCCAGGCTGACCTGGAGAGGCTCAGCAAGTGGGCGGACAAGAATCTGATGGTGTTCAACGCCGATAAATGCAAGGTTCTCCACCTTGAGAAGAAAAACCCGCAGCATCCTTATAGGCTCGGCAGTGCTATGTTGGTTAGCACTATGGAAGAAAGAGACTTGGGGTCATCATTGACCACAAAATGAACATGAGCCTGCAGTGCGATGCTACAGCTAGTAAAGTGACCACAACACTGGCTTGCATCCATAGATGCTTCTCAAGCAAATCCTGGGACGTCATTCTCCCCTTGTATTCGGCCTTTGTGAGGCCGCAGCTGGAGTACTGCGTCCAGTTTTGGGCTCCACAATTCAAAAAGGATGTGGAGAAGCTTGAGAGAGTCCAGAGAAGAGCCACGTGCATGATCAGAGGTCAGGGAAGCAGACCCTACGATGACAGGCTGAGAGCCCTGGGGCTCTTTAGCCTGGAAAAGCACAGGCCCAGGGGTGATCTGATGGTCATCCATAAATTTATCAGGGGTGACCACCAGTATCTGGGGGAACATTTGTTCACCAGAGTGCCCCAAGGGATGACGACTAGGTTGAACGGTCATAAACTACAACAAGACTGTTTCAGGCTGGACATAAGGAAGAATTTCTTTATTGTCCAAGCCCCAAGGTCTGGAACAGCCTGCCACCGGAGGTGGTTCAAGCACCTACATTGAACACCTTCAAGAGCAAACTGGATGCTTATCTTGCTGGGATCCTGTGATCCCAGCTGACTTCCTGCCCTTGGGCAGGGGGCTGGACTCGATGATCTTCCGAGGTCCCTTCCAGCCCTAATGTCTATGCAATCTATGAATTCAGAGATAGACACAGATTTAAATGTGCCTCATGAATGCTGTGATGCTGGGGTCACAGGAGCACAGGGGGTTCCACTACCGCACTCGGCAGCAAACCCGGAAGTGGACCAGAAGTACTTCCAGTCTACTTCTGGGTCTGCCAGGGAGCACGCTGTGGGTCCCCTCATCCCCCCCCCCCCATTTCAGTGACTGATGTATCCTGGGTCTAGGGGGGATACCGTGGGTCTCCCCTCAGCTGATGGCCGAACCAGGAGGCCCCTCTGCGCTCAGCGGTAGACCCAGAAGTGGGCCACAAATACTTCTGGTCCACTTCCAGGTTCACCACCAAGCACATGGAGCCCCCCACAACCCGCACTCCTGTGGGATGCTCCATGCATCCCAGCATCTCAGCAATCATAAGCTGCACCTGCTACCTCAAGGTATGTAAAATAAATAAATACATACATAAATAAATGTGTGTTACCCGGACATCTGCTGGGAGGTACCCGGACATCTGCTGGGAGTTACCCGGACATCTGCTGGGAGACGCAGACAGCAAGGTCCCATCGCTCACGCAGGTTTCTAACCTGTGTACAGGACCTCCACCTGACACAGGAGGTGCATGGTCTCACTAGGGGGAATGCCATACTGGATCTGGTATTGGCAACAGGGGATGACATGATAGGGGACCTCCAGATCGGTAGCCATTTGGGAGACAGTGATCACCTAATAATAGAATTCAACATAAGACGTCGAGTGGGTAAGGTAACTAGTAGGGTGAAAGTGCTAGACTTTAGGAAAGCTGATCTCAATGCACTCAGGCGATTAGTCAAGGACGCACTGCAGAGTAGGAGTTTTGAAGGGATGGGAGCCCAAGAAGGGTGGCTGTGCCTTAAGGAAACAATCCTTCGGGCACAAAGCAAGACGATCCCCTAGCGAGGCAAAAAAGGGAAAGGGGCCAGGAGGCTTCCATGGCTGACCAGAGAAATCCAGGGCAGCCTAAGGGCCAAAACGGGAGCACATAAAAAGTGGAAACAGGGTGAGATCAATAAAATGAATATACCTCCTCTGCTCGTGCTTGTAGGGAGGCAGTTAGGCGGGCCAAAGCTACCATTGAGCTGAGGATGGCAACCCAAGTAAAGGACAACAAGAAATTGTTTTTTAGATATATTGGGAGTAAAAGGAAGGCCCAGGGAGGAATAGGACCGCTGCTAAATGGGCAGAAACAATTGGTGACAGATAGGGGGGACAAGGCTGAACTCCTCAACGAGTTCTTTGCCTCAGTGTTCCTAAGCGAGGGGCACGACAAGTCTCTCACTGGGGTTGTAGAGAGGCAGAAGCAAGGCGCCAGACTTCCATGCGTAGACCCTGAGATGGTGCAGAGTCACTTGGAAGAACTGGATGCCTTTAAGTCGGCAGGCCCGGATGAGCTCCATCCGAGGGTGCTGAAGGCACTGGCCGACATCATTGCAGACCCACTGGTGGGAATATTCGAATGCTCGTGGCGCATGGGCCAAGTCCTGGAGGACTGGAAAAGGGCTAATATGGTCCCCATTTTCAAAAAGGGGAGGAAGGAGGACCCGGGCAACTATAAGCCAGTCAGTCTCACCTCCATCCTTGGTAAAGTCTTTGAAAAAATTATCAAGGCTCACATTTGTGAGAGCCTGGCAGGGCAAATTATGCTGAGGGGAAACCAGCATGGGTTTGTGGCGGGCAGATCCTGCCTGACCAATCTAGTCTCTTTCTATGACCAGGTTATGAAATGCCTGGACACAGGAGGAGGGGTGGATGTCGTATACTTAGACTTCAGGAAGGCCTTCGATACAGTATCCCACCCCATACTGGTGAACAAGTTAAGAGGCTGTGATGTGGATGACTACACAGTCCAGTGGGTGGCGAATTGGCTAGAGGGTCGCACCCAAAGAGTCGTGGTGGATGGGTCGGTCTCGACCTGGAAGGGTGTGGGCAGTGGGGTCCTCCAGGGCTCGGTCCTTGGACCGATACTCTTTAATGTCTTCATCAGCGACTTGGACGAGGGAGTCAAATGTACTCTGTCCAAGTTTGCAGATGACACAAAGCTATGGGGAGAAGTGGACACGCCGGAGGGCAGGGAACAGCTGCAGGCAGACCTGGATAGGTTGCACAAGTGGGCAGAAAACAACAGGATGCAGTTCAACAAGGAGAAATGCGAAGTGCTGCACCTAGGGAGGAAAAATGTCCAGCACACCTACAGCCTAGGGAATGACCTGCTGGGTGGCACAGAGGTGGAAAGGGATCTTGGAGCCCTAGTGGACTCCAAGATGAACATGAGCCAGCAGTGTGACAAAGCCATCAGAAAAGCCAATGGCACTTTATCGTGCATCAGCAGATGCATGACGAATAGGTCCAGGGAGGTGATACTTCCCCTCTATCGGGCGCTGGTCAGACCGCAGTTGGAGTACTGCGTGCAATTCTGGGCGCCACACTTCAAGAAGGATGCGGATAACCTGGAGAGGGTCCAGAGAAGGGCAACTCGTATGGTCAAGGGCCTGCAGACCAAGCCCTACGAGGAGAGACTAGAGTAACTGGACCTTTTCAGCCTCCGCGAGAGAAGGTTGAGAGGCAACCTTGTGGCTGCCTTTAAGTTCATCACGGGTGCACAGAAGGGAATTGGTGAGTATTTATTCACCAAGGCGCCCCCGGGGGTTACAAGAAACAAGGGCCACAAGCTAGCAGAGAGCAGTTTTAGATTGGACATTAGGAAGAAATTCTTCCAAGGTCTGGAACGGGCTCCCAAGGGAGGTGGTGCTCTCCCCTACCCTGGGGGTCTTCAAGAGGAGGTTAGATGAGTATCTAGCTGGGGTCATCTAGACCCAGCACTCTTTCCTGCTTATGCAGGGGGTTGGACTCGATGATCTATTGAGGTCCCTTCCGACCCTAACATCTATGAATCTATGAATCTATGAATCTATAAAATTAAAGCTGTGTCTGTGTCTGAATTGCTGATTCCCCAAATCAGCATTGAATCTTCAGATTTGGATTTGGCTGAATCGAATCAGGAACAGTGATCCAATCCAACGAATTGAATCACTGTCCCTGATTTGGGCCAAATTCAAATCGAATAGGGCCCACTTTGCACAACCTTACTATGTAGATTGTATGCCCAGAATGCTAAAAAGCACTCCATTGCCATGGCTTCGAGTCCTAGCAAACACTGCTCCTCCACAGCTGTGCTGAAATGCTACATGTGTAAGGGAATACCATAAAGCCATGAGTAACCCAAACCTCCCAATCACAAAGGACATCACACACCACCACCAGATGGGTTTTCTAGATTTGAGCCTATCTGGAAGTACACCAAGAAGCTCTATGATGATAACAAGAGCACAAAAGAACAACGGAGGGAAGCCTGGGCAAATGCCAACCTGCTGCACAAATACATCATAAATGACCCTAGAATCCCCCAGCCAAGATTTCACCTACTGAGAAAGATTTGGTCCTCCCTGAATCACATCCAGACGCTTCATGGAAAATGTAGACATCTACTCCATAAATGGAAAATCAAAGAGAGTCCAGGTGTGATTTTTTTTTTCAGATGGTGCAACACATTTTGAATGATTTCCCAATAAGATTGTTTAATGGTGATCTAAAATCATCCATGCAGCTACCCCTTAAGCAGTGAAATAGATTAATATCTAAATTTAATAATTATGAATGTTGTAATCTTAAAATGTCACATGAAAGAAGAAGAAGATGTAATATTTTGGTTTAAATTATTCCATCCTGAAATAGGAAGCCCTGGACCAAACTGAGTTTGGAGGGGAAGCCTCCTGGATCCCTTTTAGCTGAGCAGGTAGGGAGTCGCGCTGCATGAACAGAGTGTGCAAATAGGGGGAGAGCTGAGGGGACTGTCCCCCCAGGCCAGGGAGCACCCCTGGGGTTAACCATCGGGGAACAGGCTCTGGAGGCACTAGATCCCCCCCAGCGGGGAGCATAGGGGGTGGAACTGCCGGCAGGCACTTTCGGGAAGCCAGAGCGCCTGATTAGTTGTTGGGGCAGCAGCGGGAATTTCAAACCACGGCCTTTAAAAGCCACGGTTTGACACAGATTCTGGCACTTGGGAGCCAGGAGCAGGCAGGCGAGGAGGGATCTAGGCACGTGTGTGTCCCGCCCACACCCTTACCGGACCTGAGGTGGAGGCAGATGCAGCAGCAGTGGAACCAGCAGTGGGGGCAGCAACAGCTCATCCCCTGAAGGTAAGTGGGGCAGAGGGACCTGGCAGCTAAGCCAGGCAGGAGGGGAAGCCCCCCAGATCCCTTTTAACTGAGCTGGTAGGGAGCCGTGCTCCCAAGCCATGCTGTGCGAACAGAGCGCACAAACAGGCATGCTCTGTAAGTGTGTGCCGGTGTTTGCACTGGCGTTCGTGCTGAAGGGCAGGAAGGAAGGGCCAGGAGGGAGACTCCTGCAAGGGAAGGGTGAAGGCACCACACAAAACTCTAAGTAAACGGCAACTTATACAATGGTGTGGACACAGAGTGCTGCTAGGGCCCCTGCCTGGGGGTCGCTGCCTGCCTGGGGCTTGTCTGAGGCCTCCACCCAGACAAAGCCTATGGGGGAGGCTGGCGTCCACCTGCCCCCTGGCCTGTGGGGGATGCCCAGCAGGGCGGGGGGGCAGGGAACGGGGGCCCCCATACCTGTCCTGCAGGCGCCCATCTTAGGGCCCTGGAGGCGCAGGTGAGGGAGCTCCAGGAGGAGGTTAGCAGGCTGAGGGGAACCAGGGAGGTGGAGGATGAAATTGATGGTTATTTCCTTTCCCTGTAGGACCATGCACACAAAGAAGAAGCACCCCGGGAGGTGCCCTCCACTGCTGAGTGGCAGACAGTCACAACCAGAACCAGGGCTGCTCGCAACAAGGCAGTACCAGTTCCTCCAGTCCGGCTGGATAACAGGTACGAGGCCCTGGCAAAACTGTAGGAGAAGGAAGGAGAGGAGGAAACCTCCAGTGAGGAAGCAACTCCACTCTCTTCACACTCCGAACAGGCTGAAGGAGCCAAGCAGACCCAGAGAAGAAAGCGTTGAGTGATCGTCATAGGCGACCCCATCCTGAGAGGTACGGAGGGCCCCATCTGTTGCCAGGAACCCTCAACACGCGAGGTGTACTGTCTCCTTGGAGCAAAGATTCAGGACATGACGGGGAAGATCCAGGCCGTGATCCAGCCCACCGATTACTACCCCATGGTCCTAATCCATGTGGGTACTAATGATGCAGCCAGGAGTACAGGTGGTATTCTCCTGTATTACCAGTGAGCAGACATGGAAGATGACATGAGACCTGCATCAGAAAGAGCAACTGGCGGCTTCAGGAATGGTGTCTCGAGGCAGGCTTCAGCTTCCTAGACAATGACCTGCACATCACGATGAGAGACATGCTCAGGTGGGATGGGCTTCACCTTTCCCCCAAAGGTAAGCATGTGTTCTCTTCTAGGTTGGCAGATCTCCTCCAGCAGGCTTTAAACTAGGCTCATCGGGGGACAGGGAAGATGAGGGCAGAGGAAGCCTTGAACCAAAAAAACAAGAGACACCCACAAGAACAGCCGAGCCTGGACCAACAACGAGCAGAATAAATACCCAGGTAAGCAACTGGGGCCCGGGCAGTACTGAGATTAGGGGGCCAGTGCACACATATTCAGGAGGCCTCAAATGCCTCTACACAAATGTTCACAGCATGGGGAACAAGCAGGTGGAACTTACCCTTCTGATAGCTGACACCAAGCCAGACATGGTGGGACCCAATGCACAACTGGGCGGTGAATATCAAGGGCAATAGGCTGTACAGGAGGGACAGGAGGAAAGGTGGGGGTGTGGAGCTCTACATCAAGGAGGAATACACATCCTCATCTAGTAGCACAAGGTCAGATGAGGGGCACACTGAAGTGCTCTGGGTTAGAATACAAGGGAGTCAAGGGGACAGGGACTTAATGGTGGGGGTCTACTACAGGCCACCCAACCAAGGGGAAGAGCTAGACCGGGAATTCCTAAGTCAGCTCACGGAGGTAGTTAGGTCAAAAGACGTGGTCATCATGGTTGACCTGAACTTTCCAGACATCTGCTGGGAAGAGCAGTCAGCCAGGTCTGACCACTCATGTAGGTTCCTAGCCAAGATACAGGACCTCCATCTAACTCAGGAGGTGCACAGCCCCACTAGGGGAGATGCCTTGTTGGATCTGGTGCTGGCCACAGGCGACGACCTCGTGAGTGGGCTGTGGGTGCTCAACCACCTGGGCGACAGCAATCATCACCTGCTGGAATTCACCATCCAGCGCAAGGTGGCAAAAGCCTGCAGCAAGGCAGCAGTCATGGACTTCAGGAGGGTGGATTTCAATGAGGTAAGAAGAAAAGTTGGGGAAGTACTGAGGTCCCAGAGGAGAGGGGAGTCGGGTGTCCAAGAAGAGTGGTCATTCCTTAAGGAGATGATCCTCCATGCCCAAAGGAAGGTAATCCCAACAAGGATCAAAGGGGGCAAGAGGGCACAAAAGCCCCCATGGCTCACCAAAAGCATACGGGAATGTCTCATAGCTAAAAGGGAGGCGTACACCCAATGGGAGGGAGGGGCCATCACCAGGGAGGACTATACCTCGGTTGCTTGGGGCTGCAGGGGGGCAATCAGGAAGGCCAAGGTGGAGATGGAACTGGGACTAGCTACCCAGATCAAGGACAACAAGAAGTCCTTTTTTAAATACATAGGGGGCAAAAAGAAGGTACCGGGTAATGTGGGGCCTCTGCAAGACACGCTAGGAAATCTGGTTGTCGCACCAGATGACAAGGCTAACCTATTTAACAATTTCTTTGCCTCCATTTTCCTGAGCAGGGACCAGATCAGCCCGTCTGCTTGGACCCCCTTAGGCACCAGGGGAGGCATACCTGGGCCCTTGGGTCAGTGAGGATCTAGTCAGAGAACTTCTGGATGGACTGGAGGTCCTGACGACCTCCACCTCAGAGTGCTGAGGGAATTAGCAGAGGTCATTGTGGGACCCCTGGCACAGTTTTACGAGCACCCGTGGTGCTCTGGTGTAGTGCCAGAGAACTGGAAAAGGGCCAATGTGGTTCCCATTTTCAAAAAAGGGAGGAAGGAGGACCCAGGGAACTATAGGCCAGTTAGTCTTACCTCAATCCTGGGTAAGTTTTTTGAGAGAATTATCCTAGTTCATGTCCACGAGGGGCCAGCAGGGGAAGTTATGCTTACGGGCAACCAGCATGGGTTCATTAGAGGCAGGTCTTGTCAGACCAACCTGGTGGCCTTCTATGACCAGGTCACAAAATCCTTACACGCAGGGGTAGCAGTGGACGTAGCCTTTCTGGACTTTAGGAAGGCCTTTGACACTGTCTCTCAACCGATTCTCATTAAAAAACATGGGGACTGTGGCATTGATGTCTACACAGTCAAATGGGTCGCTAACTGGCTGGAGGGCTGCACACAGAGAGTGGTGGTGGATGGGTCATTTTTGACCTGTAGGGATGTGGGCAGTGGGGTCCCCCAGGGCTCGGTCCTCGGACCCACGCTGTTCAACATCTTCATCAGTGACTTGGACAAAGGGGTAAAAAGCACCCTGTTCAAATTTGCTGATGACACTAACATGTGGGGGGATGTGGGCATGCTAGAAGGGAGGAATAGGCTGCAATTGGACCTGGACAGGTAACAGGGGTGGACAGATGAGAACAGGATGGGTTTCAACACTGACAAGTGCAAAGTGCTGCCCCTGGGGAGGAAGAACCAGCAGCATACCTACAGGCTGGGGAACTCCCTTCTCATCAGTGCAGAGGCAGAAAAGGATCTTGGAGTCATTATTGATGCCAAAATGAACATTGGCCGGCAGTGTGGGGACACGGTCAGGAAGGCCAACCACACCTTGTCATGCATCCACAGACACATCTCAAGTAGGTCCAAGTAGGTGATCCTCCCCCTCTATGTGACACTCGTCAGGCCACAGTTGGAGTACTGCGTCCACTTCTGGGTGCCACACTTCAGGAGAGATGTAGACAGTATTGAGAGGGTTCAGAGGAGGGCGACCAGCATGATCAGAGGTCAGCAGGGCAGGCCCTACGAGGAGAGGCTGAGGGACGTGAACCTGTTCAGCCTCCACAAGAGAAGCCTGAGGGGGGATCTAGTGGCCTGTTACAAACTAGTCAGGGGTAACCAGCAGGCATTGGGGGAGTCCCTGTTCCCTTGAGCACTACCAGGAGTGACTAGAAATAATGGTCACAAGCTGGCAGAGGGTAGACATCAGGCTAGACATCAGGAGGTGCTACTTTACTGTCAGGGAGGCTAGGATCTGGAACCAACTTCCAAGCGAAGTGATGCTGGCTCCTACCCTGGCTCCTCCTTAAGAAGAGGTTAGACGAACACCTTGCTGGGGTCATTTGAGCCCAGTACTTCTTCCTGCCATGGCAGGGGGTCAGACTTGATGATCTGCTCAGGTCCATTCCGACCCTACCAACTATGAAACTTTGAGTTTTGGCTTTTTTTTAATGCCTCCCAGACACGTGAGGCAGAGCATCTGTATATGGAGAAGGTATTGTTGTTTTAATAAAAGATATCACATTTACCCAAAGTGCCATGGTCTGTAGAATTCAGAGCTATCCACAAAATGAGTTTTCAGCATCCTGAATCTCAGATCACTGCTGCTTACTTATGACTGTTGTGGTGTTTAAATGATTGCTACATTTATTACAAGAAATGTCAGCGCCGACAAAGTGGCTACATTGGATTGTCATTGTCTGAGGTCTATAAAATGTTTTGAAATTATTTGAGATGAAAGGCCATGAATACAGGTACATGCAAAATAGTAGTTTTATAGTACTCTAAGCAACTTGGTTTCACGAAGGGGAAAACCGTTCATAAAACAAAACTAATTAAATTATCATAATTAGCATCAGTAAAATATTAATAATAAAAAAAAAGAATCAGTAAGTATTTCTAGAACCATTTCTTAGATAACCATCAAGAATATCTTAGGTCCCCTCTACAAGGGCAAGTAAAGGCATGATTGGATCTAATGTGTGATCCACATAACTGCACCTTCTGCTATGCTACATGTGCATGGCAAGAGGTGCAATTGTAGGATTGTACATTAGGCCTGTGAGAAGCGGCTAGTATCCACTTTGGATTCGGCCAATTCAGGGGACAGTGATTCAATTCGGTGATTCAAATCACTGTCCCAAATTGATTTGGCTGAATCACCCAGGCCCATCCCCCACCCAGTTTCCCAGCCTGGCAATGGCTGCCCTAACTCCCAGCACTTGGAGAAAAAAAAAGCCTCAACTCACTGCTGGGCAGGGGGTGATCTCTGTTGCCCCCCACTGCATGGGAGGCTCTGCACAAGGCCCCCCAACCCCTCCCTATTGTTCCAGACCTCCCCATGGCTGCCCTGCCCACCACAGCTCCAGCATTTTAAGAAAAAAAATGAGAAAAACCCTAGACTCACCATTCCTGCTGGTGCGGGGCAATCCCTGCTGCCCACCACTGCCACACACCACATGGGGGCTCTTCCACAAGCCCCCAAAGCCCCGAGGCTGCTGCAAGAGTGGTGAGTTCTGGGGTTTTTATCCTTTTTTTTTTTCTTAGAGGACAGGAGCTGGGCCAGGTGAGGCAGCTATGGGTGGTCTGAGAGAGTGAGAGGGGTATCAGGGGGCTCGTGCAGAGCCCCCCCCCCCATGCAGCATGAGGCAGTGGGGATCACCCCTCAGCTGGGCAGTACCCAGTGAATTGGGGCTTTTTTGTAAAGCACCAGAAGCTGGGGCTGGGTGAGGCAGCCATGGGGGGGGGCTGGGGAATGGGTGGGGCCAGGGTACAGGGGGCTGGGGAGCAGGCAGGGGATGGGGCATGGCAAGACCCCCCCCATGGTCCCCCCCACTAGTCCTCCCTCCCCTGACCCTGACCCTACTTACCAGCTCCAAGTCCAGTTGCAGCTCCCTGCTGCAGCCACCGGGGACTGTCCAAATTGATCTAAAGCTCTCTGAATCATTTCCAAAGATTCAGAGAGCTTTGAATCTATTTGGACCTTTTAATTGGTCCCCTGATTTGATTCAAATTTGGAGATTCAGTCACTGAATCAGGCTGAATCTCCTCCAAATCGATTCACCACCCAAAGCTTTGCGCAGCCATATTGCACATTAGATCTAATCTCACTTTATTGCCAGGGTAGGGGAGTCCAATCCTGGTCTCTCCCTAAACTGGAAAGAAGCAAGCTCCCATAGCTGGGAGCTGAAGGGTCTCCCAGTCACAGTGGCCATGCACAGGGAGCACAGCCTCATGCACAGTTGGGACTAAGACCCCATCAGTTACAGTGTGATGTGCTGCTAGGATCAAAAGCCCATCAGTTGTGAAACTTTTGGTCCTGGCTTTGCATGAGTCACATATGGGACCAGGAGCCCCATCAGTTCTGGGACTTTTGGTACTGGCTGTGTGTATGGCACATTGAAGACTGAGCCATATATGGGCCAGGGGTTTCATGCACCCCCCCCCCCCCCCAGCCTTGGGGATCATGGTAACTTCAATCTCTGGGATTCAGGAGTTTTGTGCTGGGCACAGTGTAGCCCTGCAGCTAGGATCCCTGTCAGCTGGTCCTCCCAGCCACAGGGGGAACCCCCCTACACATTCAAATTAAAGTTTGATAGCAATCAGCTATAACGTTAGTAGAAATTTTGAGGTCTAACTTCATAGCTGGTTAGAGCTTTTTACCATGTGACAGTTACTTTGCACATGTAGCTGGTCTTAAGGTAATTGAGCAATTAACCAGTTAATTGTATGTTATTTGTAACATGTAAAGGGGACCTCATTCACTGATAAATTGATTATGCATTTTATTAACTTAGCTTTTGCATCCCCTTTATTTTATATAAATAATCCACCTCCTGTAGACACAACAAAACAAAGCCTTCTAGGCCAGTATATTATAGTCAGAATATGATACTTGTCCTACTTCCTTAAATGTGATAATTTTCAGAATAGATTGGCATAAAGCATGGCTATCAAACTCAATCAATGCTCCAACCCAGATATAACCATTTTCCCAAATTCCTTGGTCTGCCAGTAGCCCAGTAGGTCAAATTGAGTACCTCTGCAGAACAGATCAGTTTTGTGGGTTTTATGTTTGACACCTCTGGTATAAAGAATTTCTCTCTCTCTTACCATGGGGTTTTCAACACACCAAAAAATTGTAGTATATAAGAATGGTAGACTTACTTTTCACCTTTCTCAGCAATGTACCAAGCTTTATTTCTTTATCTGATCAAGTTTCCCACATAGCAAAAGCAATATCAGAAAGAACAATAAAGCCACAAGCATGAAGGATAAAACTGAATAAAAAATAGTACTTTTAAAACTTTATAACTTGTTAAAAGTTAGAAGTTAAAATGATCAAGTTATATAAGACAAAATTAGAGTCCTGATTCAGCAGTTTAAAGCTTTTTATGAATGGATTGAGTCACAGCATTTGAATTTCCAGTTACTACCTTTTACACAACACATCTATACACCAGGTTACTAGTCTTTAGGTACCATCTACTGAAAACTGCATGTGATAAATTATATACAAAGGGGTTGTTTATTGCCCCTTGACTTCATTTAAAATTATGGAGATTTTCAAGTAAACAATGAAACATTCAATGAAAATTAGTAATCTCCCTTTCCACACACACTGTAATGTAAGGGGAGGTACAGAATATTTGGAATGGCAATTTTCATGCTCTTAGCATAAAGATCTAACAGCATGGTATTATGGGTAGCTGTTTTATCTAAGTATCTAGATAACTAGAAACAATCTGTGACACTTGGTTAAAACTCTTTTACTATAAGGACCCTGGGGAACAGAAGTAAAATCCTTTGGTTTTGTCAGATCTACCTGCATAAAAAGTGAAAATAAACCATGATCCAATGCTATGCATTTAAATTTGCTTTCAGAAAAAAATGTTTTCATAATTAAGGTCAACTAGAAAATATATGTATCTGTTAATTTAAATCAAAAAACATATGGCCCAAACAACCAAACAAATGCTTACCAAACAATATAAAGGGGCTAGCTCACTTACCAAGCTCACTATTCCAAGAGCAGAATCTGATACCTGGCTCCCCTTCCTCCGTCTTCTTCCTCCTGCCCCTGGTGGACTGCTTGGCAACTTCCTTGTTTGATCTCCCCTGTTTACTCACTCACTTCCCTGGTAGTTCAACTCCTTTTGTCTTTCTCCTTTTCTGACCATTCAATAAGATAAAACACGCACTTCATCTAATGACTCTAATTTTGCACACCCCTCTAAATGTACATTGGCATATTGAGACAGATGTTCAGAGTCTATTTTAAGTGATTTGGTAAATATGTAGTATTTACATACAAAACTCAACCCTCCCCCCACCTCAAACCCAGCCATTATGAAAATCTACAGATGGTCATACCTTGATTACTATATAATTTAGAGCAATGTAGTATAATGCTAGTGATCACCTTAGACTCATTAATAATTCTCAGAAAGTATTGTATTTTTTTCACATACAAAGTGCCCCGAAAGGCCATTACGGAACGGCAAGATAGAGGAAATAATGATCTTTCCTTGCAAGTACTGGTAAGCAGCAGTAAGCAACTGAGGGTATGTACAAGCATTATATTTAGATCAACCTAACCAGAGTTAGATGGATCTTTGTGCCCAATTGTGAAAGCATGCAGGAGACTTAAATTGCCCAAAAATGATGCACTTGATGTATGTTAGATGTATCATTCTCAATCTCAAATCTAAGTTTAGAAAGTTGAGAAATCTCAATCTAAATTTATCAGTGGAAATTTAGATTGAGATTAGGTTAAACTCATCTAACAAAGGGTTAACCTGATGTCACAAATGCCCGTACACATTTACACCACAGCCTGGGAGCTAGGAAAACCTTTTTTACACCCCCACTCCACAAACAAAATTAGGCTCTTTTTAGCCTCCTGCCCACCCACAACTGGGCAGTCCCCCCAGCATGGATTCACTGGCCCCTCCCCACAATCCTGCCAATCACTTCACAACTGCTACACTCCCCTCCCCCCACAATCTCAACCACCCTTCCCTCCACTCTGAGTTATTTATTCCAGTTTCTCCAAATGACTCCCAGGAGCAGTGAATCACTGCACACATTACTCCCAGTCTAAGTTTAGGTGGCTTAAAGTAAGATACATGTAAGTAGATTGCAAATGTGAAAGACTGTATGCTTCCTGAGTAGCAGCAGCTTGGGAGCCTAGTGTTTTCATTGTGCTGCTTGCTGTGTAGCACATTTTTTGCTTTTCCCTGGAAAAAGTTCAGTTTATGGAAACGATTATTACCATGTTTCCTTGCTTATAATCTACACCCTGATTTTCAGCAGGTGATTTTTTAGAAGTAAATTGCATGTTATATGTAAGAGAACACATGTAGCATGCAGTGTAGGTGACAGCTTAGGTAATATATTTTGCACTTGCATAGAGAGTCTCTCTTATCTTAACTGTCTGGAACATAGGAGTTAAACTGACTGCTCAATTTTGATTTTCTACTTTATTTTCTCTCTTCTTTCACTTATTATAAAATCTGGATACTTTAAACATATTAAAGTGAATAATTCATATAGCGAAATTTAGATTTAATATGCTGAATACAAAAATAATCTTAGTAATAAAAACATGTTTCCCTTTGCTAGGGATCTGCCATAAAACACCCCATCAAATTATGTTCTCTTCAGATTCCCCAGAAAAGCAGGGGAGGGAGGTTCTGTATAAGTCAAAAAATTAAGTTATCATGGTTGTGACAGACCTGAAATGGAAAGTGATTTCTAAAGCTAATCACTCCTCATACATTTTTAGCAGCTTTCTCCCTTATATGGTGCTCTAACCCAAGTGCTTCCAATGGCTACAATTTCAAAGGTACCATAAGGAGGAAGTTAGCAAATCATGGTACCAATTGCCTGGAAGCTGGAGAAACATGTTTTTATTTCCATGAGTATCACCTTTACCAGTAATACAACTGTCAGTCAATTCAGATCCCTGAGCCTCAGTGTAAAGCACAGCCTATAAGATACCCTGCTACATGAGGCAGGAGAAAGAGTAGAGATTAACCCTTAGGGTGCAGACAGAGATAACACTTAAAACTTTCTAAATAAACTTTAAGCCCTGAAAGTCTGGATGTATGTGCCACTTAAGACCTGATTAAATTTCCTGTAACACTTCAAAAGTGCACTGGGAACAGTGAATAATATTTTGAACTGTAAGCTGGTTCAATGGTACATGGAGGCACATGGCGTTAGGCACCTAACATCTGGTCAGTACTCCAGATATCCCAAACTGCATTGCTCCTCACTCTCTGCCCCACCCAAAGACATGCAGGGAAAGGGCTACTCTGAAATGCTGACAGAACTGCTGTGTAAACAACAGGCCACAATCTGCATAAATAGAGATGAAAAGCATACATGTTGTTTGCAAAATCAATGCAAACATAACAGAACACTATTTACAGTATAAAAAAGGGGCTTATTACAATAACAGTATATAAGAACTTAGCTTACCCCGTATTACTTGTAATCACTTATAAGGGATAGAGAGGGCAGAGAGAAAGTCAGAAATGGTTGGGGAAGGGGAGGGAATACATTTTAAAATAAACCAAAAAAAGAAAAAAACGGGGGTATTGCTACAATGTCAGTTTGACTTCTCTGCTATAGACTCTAGACCAAACATGAGCAAAATAAAGCCTGTGGGCCACATCTGGCCTGCCAGCTGATCCTATCTGGCCTCCTGGATGTCAGTGGGAGACTAAGGAGGGACAGCTGTGCCCGTTGCTGCAGCTGAAACCAAGCTGAGCCACGCAAAATGCAGACACCCCCCACTTCTGCACCCATTCCCCCTTCCTAGGTTCCTGTTGGAGTTGTGGCAGTCCAATCCTAGAATCGTGGCTGCCAGCAACTGGGCCAGCTCGGGATGGTACATGATGCAGTGCGCTGAATAGCCATCCCACCCACCCACCTGTCCATTGCAATGGGTCACTTCCATCATGGTACCTCTAGTAGGAGAGACCTTGCTGGATGCATGGGGAGCCAGCCCAAGACAGCTGCCCTGTTACCAGATTTGCCCATCACTTTGAGGTGTGCTCATTTATTAGGGGTATGTTTCTGGGGTCTCTGTAATTCTATCAATGTGCTGCTTGTGTTACTTGTATTTCTATATGGAGCTATATCTCTCCCTTCTGCAAGTCCTCACCCCCAATGGAGCTATCTTGCAGGACTCAGTTTCAGTGGGCCTGGGTTCCCCCAACAACCAAATCAGTCAAGCACATATGCACATACACACACAGATTAACAGGGCCTGAGCCAGGTCGGGTTATTTGGCATGTTGACAGCCTAGCACCCTCATATGCCTTGAACTCAGTTCATCCTGCATTTCAGCAGGACAATAATAAATACAGTTAGACACACATACATGTATGCTAACAAAGAACATCTGAGCTGGCTGGATCCGATCAGCACTTTCAGACAATATCCTCATGCACCTCAAAACTCAGCACATCTCAATCTCCTGTTACAATGGTCCTAGTAGTAACTCCCTTGATGAGCAGACCCCACCATAGTTTAGGGCATTACAGATGGGGAAGTCAAGGAGAAGAAAGTAAGTGAGGTTCAGAGAAAGAATATAGCAACCAGCTTGCCCATAAAAGTTATTTATTGCCAGGTATATGAATTTATGATGATACCAGTAGTAAAAGCCATACAAGAGAGACAAATAAAACAGTTACAATATTATATAGTTTCAAATAGGTATTTGGGGAATTCTAGCTCAAGTTTGATCAGCAAAAGTCAGGTTTAGAAAGCTGTACCTGGAGTAAAAAAACAAGTCAGGTTCCTGGAATCAAAGAGAGAGAGAGAGAAAAAGAGTTGGGGTCTCACCACTCTGTAAAGCTTGAACCAGTCGAGGTTCCCAGGTGTTTGTTGGAGCTTGCAGACAGGCAGAGTCCTAAGCATGATTGATGGAGGGATTCCAGGTAAAAAAGGAGTGGAACTGGTGCGGCTTTTGGATCCAAGCACCAGGACAGAAATTTGAGCTTGGGTAGGGGATTTTGTAGAGAACTGACAATGGATCAAGGGAGAACACTGGGTTTGTTTATGGGTAAAGGATGGCTTATATGCTGGATAATAGGAACTGATCACTCCTGACTATGGGAGGCATTACCCTGAGGGAGCTCACAATACAGACAGGCAGATTCAGTGTTTTGGGTACCAATAAAGGAATCATTACTAGAACTGGTAAGATAAATGCTGAGCTAGGTGTGTTCAGTTGTGGGTTGATTAGGATTTGGAGCAGGAATCTCCCATCATGCAGTGCTCTCCTGCTTCTCTGGTCCCAGAGTTTGGTGTGGTCCCTGCCTTGGAATCTCTGTTCTCCGTTCTGAATGCTAATGGAGGTGCTTTCCTGTCCCATCTCTCATTTAAATAAGTTGTCATCTCGTTCCATCTCCGATGTAAATGAAACCAAGGGAGTTGCTTCACTCCTATCACCCTTGTCTGGAGGGATTTAGGTGCATCTCCCACTACATCTTCATTGTCTTTTGTAAGTTCTTCCTCTAATCAGTTCTTGTTCAGGCAGAGGTGGGCAGGGTGAGCTCTTTGTGAGTCAGACAGGCTGCATACTGTGCTAAGGTTCCCCAAGAACAGAGCTGACAGGTAACAGTCCCAAACATTCCCAGTGCAGCATGGTGGCAGCAGCTCCTCATGGTGGGCAAGTAGGTGGGATGGTTACTTGGTGTGCTGCATCACACCCTGTTCTGTGTGGGTCTGACTCCCAGTGGCCATGGTGCCAGGACTGCACACCACCAACAGGAAGCTGGATTAGTGGGTAGACAGGTGCAGGGATGTATTGGACTCTGTATGCTGTGCAGCCCAGCCTGGCCCCTGCTGCAGCAGAGTGGAGCTATGTGGGGCGCAGCCCTTCCTCCTCAAGCTTCTGGTGGTGACCAGCAGGCTGGATAAGATTAATTAGTATCTCCACCCCCCTCAAGTGCTCACCATAACTCAGTAAGCGTCCTTCCACCCCAAATAATTGCCCACCCTTTGGGCTCCAGGCTAATTTTTGGTGAGGAGTGGAGGGGCTGTGAGATGCTGGCAAGGGCATTATGTGGCTCTCTGTTCATGGTTCCCAGAGGCTGAGTGCTTTATCCTCTATCCTCCCTTTTCCCCTCAAGATCTCAGTAGCTTTTCAATTCCTGCTCTGGAAAACGGCAAATCAGTTTCAGCTCCTTGCTAGAGCCTTGTGCTCAGGAATTTACAGGTTATTTCCACATAGGGATGGGACTGAAAGGGTTGCCAGGCACTGAGGGGTGGCTGTATGGCCCCCTACTTGTCATCACCAGGAGTCTGGGTGCTGTTGGGGAAAGGCACTCTTCCCTGGAAAGGGGATTATTAAGTTCAGCTCCCTGCTAGAGCTGTGTCCTGGGGTTCACAGGCTAAATAAGCCCCTTTCCAGAGGAGGTGTTAAAAAGCTGCAGAGATCTTAGGGGGCCCTTGGAGAACCCAGCCCCCAGGAACTACAGCAGGGGCTACCCCCACTCACCCCCACAGCACCTAGCAACTGCTCCACTCCTACTACTATTTCAAATTACCCTGTGATTCTGCCAAATGGAGTCCAGGTTGTCCCCTTTCCCCAAGGAGTCAAGATACTACTACATGGATTTTGTAAATTGTAATTCTGTTATTACACTCAATTAGTGTTTTTTCATTCTTCTTTTCTTTTTCTTTTTTGGAAGGGGAAGCAGAAATTGCAACTGCAGGCTATAATGTCTTCCTCTTCCTTGGCAAACAGTCAATTTGGGTCTTCATCTCCTGAGACCGCTCTAGTGGAATCCTGATGAAACTCCAGGTAGTGGAAGTCTTGTTGGTTTGAGTACTTTACCAGCCTCAGTGGCATTTTGGCAGAAATGTAACCCCTACAAGGTAACAGTTTTACATGGAGCCTTTAACAATATAAATACAGACACTTCTGACCAGAGACAAACACGAAGGGGTTCCCTATCAATGACATTCTTGGAATGGGTTAAGTGTTTTGTTTGTCTGCACCCCTAACCTAACTCTATCAGAGATGCATAAGCTTTCATAAGCAAGAGCTCACTTCATCAGATGCTCTTGATAACAAAAGCTTATACATCTCTGATTCAGTTACTCTATAAAGGTGCACCCTGTCTTCTTCCTGACTTCAGACCAACACACCTAACTACCTCCTGCTTTATGCATGGTATTCTTTTACTGAATGTTCAAAAGACAGATGCTCATGGACAGGATATAATTATCTTTAGATGGCAGGAACCTTGTGTATTACAATCTTAAATTGATAAGGATGTGGATAAGGATTATTCTAACATCTTAAGTTGGTAATTCTTGCTTGAAGCATTTCATAATTGGAAGTCTTTAAATGAGAGAAACAGCTTTTTGTGATTTTGTTTTTTCTTATTTTTTTTTCAATAACCCTTTCACTGTTTATTATCTGCAGATATGAAGAAAGGTCCCTTTTTTTCTTACTAGTGCAAATAAAGAAAAGACTAGCCACTGCAACCTCCAGGGAAGTAAACAGTTTAGTTCCATGCATATAATGCAATTAATATTAACATTCAAAAAGTGTACTCCCAGAGGTGCCCATGTAGTCCACTCTAATTCTTCTGGCTGCTTTCCCCCACCACTATATTTTGTTGGGACATACTTTCAGTCATATACCTTGTATCCAGAAATTAATTTTATGTAGACAATGAATAATCATTTCCTTTGTGCCAAGTAGTTGACATGAGTGTAAGACAGAGTTGCACTTCAGCATCCTGACTAAATTGTGGTCTATGTCTTATCATCACCCACCCTCCAGACTCATATATGTACTGAAAAAGTGTGATGAGAGGTTACAAGATTACTAAGGCAGTCATAGCCATCAATGCAGAAGAGCTCTCTCTCAAAGCTGACTTTTGAGACATGTCAGAGAAGAATGCGCTCAGGTATTCAACAAGAGCTCCACCCAGCCCATCTAATAAGCTTAAACAAAGAAATCAAGCCAAATCTTGTGATCAATGGTACCAAAGGCAGCAGGCAACCTCAAAGAATCATTGCAGACACTTGAATAGTGCAGTTACTTCTTCCTAGAATATAGTCTATTTATTAATATTTCTGGAATTCTTTCAAATAATTTATCAGAAAACAAACTTGTGGGAGGTGGGGAGGGGGCTGGGGAGCTATTAAGTAAATTGTCCTTTCATGCATTTATTGCTCAAAAAAGAAAAGTTACTATAGCTTGCAGTTGCTCTAGTAGCCACTAGATGTCACTAAAGATCAATATTCTAATAAACTCTTTGTTTCATTTTTAACTTTTAAAGATGTTGATCCCTTTGTTCATATATGCATATTTAAGATGTTTTTATTTAATGTCCGATTAGTAGATAGCTGAGGAATATGTACATAAATGAAGCAGAGGCAAAAGCTCAAACATTACACCATCATAATTCATAAAACATGTTGGAAACATCACTCATAATAAAAACAAAAGGTGACACAGACTTGTGAAGGATAACCCAAAATGATGGAAACATGTCAGAGTAAGTTAGACATAACATATGCTTGGCTCAAAATGAAGCTATCATTTTTTTTCAAAGACTGTAACAATCCTTTCCTTTTCCATAGAGTAATTCTTCCACTTGTTTTCCAAGTTCATGCAAGTTTCTATAATAAAAAGTCCAACGTGTACAGTTATGTCACCAGTTTGTATGTAGATGCTAGTGATTTAGTATAGGTACATCAGGCATTTCCATAACCCCAATACTTGGAATATAGACAGATGCAACAACAACAGCAAAGGATTTAAGACCGGACTGTCCAGCTTCTAAGTGGCTGGGTCTGCACACAGTACTGGCCACACCAGTGGAGGCCCCACATCCCAGGGGCTATAGTAGTACAAGCCATGGTTCCCTGGGCTGCTTCACCCACTGCAGCACCATGTGTGTGGGTAGCATCCTGCCACATGCACATACAAACTTCTGCACTATGCATGAGAACAGTGCTCTCTCTGCACCATGTATGCAGGCAGTACCACCTTAGCTCTTACTGCATCACACCATAGGCTCCCCTGGTGCCATGGGCTGCACTACTGTACTCTTTGGGGTGGTAGCAGGTAGTGAAAGCTGAAGGTGGGAGAGAGAGCCTAGATACCGTGGCTGCAGCAGCAGCCAGATTGATAGGGGGAGCAGTAGACAAATAGGAGCCTGGGGGCCATATATTAACCCCTTACATATGACTTGTGGTCTTCCAACTGAAAAGCCTTTATATAAGGCAATTACATCTGCATGATTCTTTAGTCATACAAGTATAATAAAATGTTTCTTTGGACCAGTCATTTGACTTGTTTTGGTCTTATTTAAGCATTTTAGGCTGATAATTTACTTCCCTGCTTCCTTCTCTCCCATCTGGAAAGTATAATGAACAAGAAATCTTCTCTTGTCCATGAAAACAGAAGAAAAAACAAACAATTATTTTTCATCTTTATATCAATGGGAAACCTGCAAGTACTTTCCTCTTTCCTTTTGCTATGCAAAGGCATGCCTTTCTCATAATCCCAATGTGAAAAGTCCAGAAAGAAGAAGTCCTTTCATCTAATTCCTAAGTGAGTGCAGAGGAAGTCTGCAGGAGGGAAGGGTGGGGGGTCTCTATAGCCATTCTTTTAGTAGTGTTGGGGGGGGAAGCATTTTTTTAACCCAGCACATTTGTAAAATGGAAAATAAAAACATTTGCATGTCAGCAAGAAGAATAATGTTCAGTGGACATGTGCATGCCCTGCTGCTGAAATGGTTTTCTAGAACCTGGTACACAGAGACCCTTGAGTGGGAAGGCCAACCCAATGAACTATAACCTAAAAACTTATATCAGTTGACTTGTTTCCATTATATTGCAGAACATAATTATATTAATATTTGGTAGATGGGATTGAGTGTATACTTAGCAAATTTGTAGGCGACACCAAGGTAAGTGGAGTTGTACACATTCTGGAGGAGAGGATTAGGATTCACAATGACCTAGACAAACTGGAAAAATGTTTAAAGTTAACTGACCAAATTCAATAAATTCAAAGTTCTACATTTTGGATGAAACAATCATTGGCACATATACTCCCTGGGAAATGGCTAGTTAGGCTGCAGTACTGCAAAAAGAGATCTGGGGGTATATAGAAGTCCACAAGCTACATAACTACATAGCTCCCAAACAATGCTTTTATTACAAAAAAAGACAGTGGCCTACTAGGATGCATTAGTATGAGTGTCATTTGTAAGTCAAGGGATGGGATTCTTCAGCTCTATACAATAAGGACACACCTGGAATACTGTGTCCTGTTTTGGGCACTGCACTTTATGAAAGACTTGGACAAATTAGAAAGAGTCCAGAAGAAAACAAAGAAATGATTTAGAGGTCATCCCTCCAACCTGTTCCTGTCTTCCAAGAACAGGTTGGAGGAACTATGAAATCTACGAAACTGGAATCATTTAGTTTGGAGAAGAGAAGGCTGAGGGGAGATTTAATAATAGGCTTGAAATATCTAAAGGGTGGTGATAAAGAAGATGGTAATATATAGACTTTTCTGTAGCTGCAGAGGAGAGGGCAAGAAGAAGTAATTCTCAAATTGCAACAAGAGATATTTTTTATGTTGGATATTAGGAAAAACTTTCTTACTATAAGGGTAATTAAGAACAAACTAAAGAGACAGTCTGTAGAATCTTCATCCTTGGATTCAGGATGTGTTTGTCTAGGTTGGTTTAGACAGGCATGATCCCTCCCTGAGCAAGGTGTTGCATGAGATAAACCTGTAACCCAGACCTACTTTTCTATGATTCAATGAATAAGAGCTTCTAAAATCCTCTGAACTTATATCAACTCACCTCTGGAAGGATGTTGGTAACAACATTTGCTCGTGTTGAAATCTTTCTAAAGCACTGATAGTTTTAACAAGGAAACAAGTAGTAGAATGGCCATAGGCATGTTGTATGTCTGGTTGTCGAGACAGAGGAAGTCAAAATTCTCCTCTATCCGTATGTAGCTTCCCTTCTACTTGGTTTAGGTCAATTTAAGTTTCCACAGTACTTTCCCAGACCATGTGGAGGGCAGTTTGTAGTGGTAGGGATTTCATGTAGGTGTGTAAAGAGAAAGGTTGGGGCTTCATTGTATAGCATGATGTTAAGGGCCTAGCAAACATCTTTACCCAACATCACAGTTTATGTATAGCTATGACATTTAGGTCAATGTAGTAAGGGTTAGGTTGATCTAAATGACCACTCATGCAAGTGTTTGGAGGATTTAATTCAGCCAAAAAATGATGTATCCAATTTAAGTTAATGCACCTCAGAAAGTGTACTAACTTAGATTGAGAACATGTTAACCTGATCTTGCAAATGCCTGCCTGAGTTCTCAGCATAGCCCTGGGGTTAGGAAAGCACAGTCACTCATCCCAGTCCCGGGGCCATACTATTCCTACCCTTTCCAACCCTGACCTGGTTCTTTTTAGCTCCCTGCTCCCACACCCTTACACCAGAGACCCACCAGCCCACCCTCCCAGACCTGCCAACTCCCCCGATCCGACCACTCCTTTCCTCAGCTCAAGTCACTTACTTTGGGCTCCTCATACTCGTATCAGCTTTGGTGAGCAGCTGCACACAACACTGTCAGCCTAAGTGGCTTGGTGAGATGAATGCTTGTTCACACCCACAATGAACAGATAATGTAGTTTGTTGCCTAGATTTAAACTGTCACGTAGCTGGAGGACCTTGGAAATGGTGCAAAGTACAAAAGTTTCATTCTAAAAGGCCATAATGTCCAGCAGATCTCTCAAACATACATGAGTTCCGTAGTCACCTCTGATTTGCCTTGCTGTTGTTTTTTCTCCTTTCACCTTTTTAGAAGATGGTAATCAGGAACTATGAAGTTTTTGAGTCATACTGCACTGCACTCAATGCCAATGTGTACACTACACTCAATGTGAGGAATTTAAATCATGGGATTGGTTTTCACCAATAATAAGAAATAGTGAATCCAAATGAAATCAAGTGAAATTACAAGGGTTTACTCACCAAAAATTAAACTAAAACACCTCACGAAATTAAGGTCTTGGTTCAAATCCAGTTTATTAAAAAAAAAAAAAAAATTTGTCAAAAAAAAAAAAAGAGTCTCAAAATTTGGTATTAGTTTTTGTTCTTTGATCTAGTCTTTAGCAAGGACAGAGAGAGAGAAAAAAACAAAACAAAACCCAAAGATTCAGATTGGGAAACATGGGCACACCATTATTTTTTTTTATTTTATAATATCTCCATTGCACTTAACTTTTCAGTAGACACCATTCAAGGTTGAGGCTAACTATTATAGAAACCGTATTGCCTCCAAAATGGTCAATGTCACTAGAGTAATGCTTCAGAGATTAAAATTCTGGTAATTTGTAAAGGTACTACATTTTAGCATTCAATTATTCAGATATGAATTTTTTAAATCTAAAATACTAGAGTACACTAAGCTTTTTACAGTTTTTTTTTTTTTTTAATTTATAAGGTATGAAAAACCATTTCAAATCAGCTTTCATGGAATAGCTCAGTCACAAATATAAAGGAAAAAAAAATGTTCAGTATCTCACTAGAGTTAACTAGGACTGGTTACAGACATGAAAGTCGCTTCCAAACAGATAAATCTTACTTCCTTTGAAAAGGAAACCTTGGTTCCTTTCCTGAATTAATTATGTCTACTTGGTGGTAATATTTTTATTTTAAAGTACTTTGACTCACATTATGGGGCACATTTAATATATTACTGTTTAAAGATTAGTGTTAATCATTTAATTTAAATATGAACACAGCCCCTCGTAAAATAAATGTTATGGCTGTAGTACAGGTATTCCAGAAAGATCTAGTTTACCTAAAATCAAAATCCCAGCTACTTCCAATTCAGTTCTAAGTCCACCAAAGCCCACACTGTGTAGTGTGGCTTATTTCCAGTTTCTTCAGGTTTGAGCTCTAAGGTTGAATTCACTTAACCACAGATAAGTAAAATGTAAGAAAAGAAAGTCAGTGATAAATCAGAAGAGAAGAAAAGTCATTAAGATTTCAATTATTTTCCTAGGCTTAGAGAAGACTTCCCAGAACTGTCCATTTGTTCTGAAGTTATTTGTTCTAAATTATTTTTCCCAAAGTTAGAGAAAATTCAACTTACTTCCTTTTTTCTCCTGCTTAATTCTAAATCTCAATCAACAATATTCATTTCAAAAGTGTACTTTGGCCAGGGGGACAGAACATTTCTTCACTGCTTCATTCACATGCATCTGTGACAGGCCTAGTCCATCTAATTGTGCCGGTCTAAGCATTCCCCCTTACATATGATTTCTGTTTTAAGTCATAAACAGTTAATATCTCTTACAATCATTGTTCAAGTATATGGACAAAAGCATAGTGAACTTATGTTTTAAAGTTCCTTTATACACTGAAGAATAAATGGGGGCAGAGGTAGAGGGGAAGTTTTATCAAATGAAATTTCTTTTTATTTCATTTTCTTTTTGTAAATCAGTAGCTTGCTTAAGATTTCTTACCTGCTTTGAGTAGTCAGGGCTGGCAAAGGGAAATTTATATATATGCTATAAACTGCAAAAAATCAGGGCAAAGACACTATTATATTAATTAAATAATAAAAGGCTTATTTTATAGTCATGTAAAATTGCTAGGATTCCTCAAAGAGCTGTACAACATTGCATCATCTATAGCAATTAGTTTCATCAGACAATAAACCCTTCATCAGCAATATGGTGAGCAGTAAATTATACTGGGAATGGAGCTTTGGAGTGTGACAGGTTGACAGATATGGTGTGAAATTGAAACCCATTAATGTTTTAAGCAGGGGGAAAGCTTTTGCTTCAACTTCATATACTTTGTTCTTATTTAACATTTTATATATGAGTAGTATTAGGTATGTACAATTAATATAACTTGACATGGCAATTTGGAAAAAGAAAAGATAAGAGACATTACATGAAGCTGATTTACTCCACTAGGTACACTAACATGGCTTGGCTTTCTGGGTGGCTGCTTGAATAGCACACAAAAGCAGCATTTAATAAATGTTACTGTCATCTCTCAGTTGCAGTGATGCAAATTGAGAATCAATCCATTAATATCAGTGGAATTATCCTGGTGCAACAAAAAGAAGTGGCCCAATTCCAAAAGTAATTTGCAAAGCAAAGTACTGCATTAGACTATGGAATGATGGTTGACACACTTAGTTGTTGTTGAGTCTGAAAGATAAACTAAAGCACACACGTTTCCTTCATTATATGGGATGTAGTTAGTTAATTATATAGTTAAGGTTTCATAACTGGTTCCATTCTAATGCCTTATTTTCAATTTTTACTTCCTGAAGCTGTCACTTCCAGTCTTTTTTCCAAGTCTGGTATTTGTCTCTGTAAGTGAGCTTTTCTTTTCTTTTTTTTTTAAATGAGTGCAAAGAATGGGCTTTAAAATATGTTTCCACAACCTTAAAGGAAGTGTGTGGCCTTTTTAAAGAGACATATATTTGAAATAGCAGCATGAGTGTATGTTGTCTTGTTTAGTTCAGTGATGTCTGCTTATGGTATTTGCATGTCAATTTGTTTTATGCCAGAAAACCTTGAGAGTTCTACTAAGAAAGTTCTTTTTTATTTTTCTCCTCTAATTTTAAGTTCAAAACTAGAGGATTATATGCCAAGATATGTTAAGAAAGCCTATGAGTGCTGAGCTGTGCAAAACTTAAGTCAGAAAATATTAACATTAAGGATTGGTTACAATCCACATTCCCCCTACCCCCCAAAAAACAACTAGCTTATGTGCCCGTTAACCTAAAATACTAGAAATATTGATATCTACCACAAGTGCTGACAAATTAGAAGAGTTCTGAGATTGAAAAGATGGGAGTGCCTATATGGGAAGGGGAAATGCACATGACTAGTCAAGCGTCAGGGCATAAACCAACCATTACCTGTTAGAGGTTTGATTGAAACTAGACCTATGCCCAATTTGTTCTCTAATAGTTAATTAAACGTTTTTCCACATTCTTCTAAAATAACTACTACTGAACATTGTCAGAGATGAGGTCTAGGTTTCAGCATGCACATAATCCATATCTTACTTCAATGTCCAGTATGTGAAAGAACATACTCTTTTTTATTATTATTGTTTTTTTAAGTTTTACTACCATGACCAAATACCATTATTTTTTGTCTGTGTGCATTAGAAAGTAGATATTTATGATTTGTCTATATAGGAATATCTGGGACAATCATAACATTGACATAAAAAAAACAAAACAAAATAAATTGAAGCATGCAATTGAAAGGGGGGTAGGATTTCCAGTTGGATTTATAAAACTCAGATTAATTTCATTTTTTTATACCTATTATTATCTTCAAGTATTTAATTCCAACATCCAAAGGAAAGCTGGCTGAAAGTGTCTTTGTTAAAGATTCAATACCTCTGCCTAGATAAGAGTACACAGAGGTCTTCCAGCAAAACAGCTAAAAGATGGGTGCAACATTATTGGTATTGTAAAAGTTAAATCATACACAAATAAATAAATTAATGTAAATTGGTCTCTATCCTAAATGTTAACACAACTTTTATAAATCAAAGAGAAGCAAAAATAGGTATAAAAAACAAACTTAAAAATCTGTGTAGATTACATTTAAGGTGCAGGAAGATTTTTAAATATGATTTTCTCTACACATATAGTATGTTAAAATATAATTATAACAACATATACTTTTAAAACAAAGTATCTATTTTTACTACAATTTTATATATACCTCTAACATCTTACAGAATTATAAACTGTTCTCTTCAGATTAGGTGTAGACAGTCCATGAAAATCAAGTACAGGATACATACAAAATAAGAAGCATTTATCCAGTATACTAGGTTGAAGTTCAGATAATCAAACTGGTATAAATAAGTTTTGCTTTAGATATTTCCAGGAGGTTACACTGATTTACGTTAACTGCAAATTTGGATCCAAGTATACAATAAGAGGTGTTGGGGGTGGTGGGGACTGCTGCATCTGTTACATTTCCATCTGAGTTGGTTTCATAGCTAGCTCCTTAGATTGTAACTTCTGTCATAACCTTGATATGGATTTTCCTATGGCTACCAAGATTTGGTTTAATTTATCCTAAATCAACCATGCCTAATGGTACAATGCCTAATGCCCAATGGTTCAGTGTTACAGAACATCTCAGTCTGATGACAGACACTATGTCTATAAGTAATGTGTTTAGAAGTAATACTTTTTACTTTCTATATATTCTGTAAAACATAAAATAAATCATTCAAAATCAGCCAAACAAACCAAAAGAAAAAAATAAGTGCTATTTGGCATCAACAGTGAAGATTCATTTCTACCAGCATAAACACAAAGTTTCCACCTACATTTCTATTGATCAATACTTGGAGTGAACAGAATATTATTATCCAAATCAAAGGCAAGAAAACTAATATACAGTGAATTACATCATTTGCGAGAAAGCACTAATCTACATAATAATAAGCAATGAAGCTGATGGTCGTCAAGAGCCATGATTCTGATTTACCAAGAACAAACCCAATTGTCAGAAAAGTGAATCCACTGTTTTCTCCTACAATAAGGATCCTCCCCTTGCAAGACATCTTTTTATCAGTCAGTTACCCCATGGAAAGTTTTCTCCATCTATTTTGATGGATGGTTTTATAGCTAGGTATTGTGTTGGGCTCTTCATTTGCTATACAATAAACACAGAACTCAGAGTCTTGTCATCTTTTTAGAAGTCTTGGTTTCTTGTTACCCAAAGGTACAGGTTCCCAAGTATGTATATGCCCAGTAACTGATAATAGTGACTTCTGAAGCATAACATTTATGCCTCCTCTTTTCTGTTTGTCCATAATAGAACTATTACTTAACTTAGTGTAAGTGATGTATTTCAATGTGTGCTAACCATTTGCATTTCACTAATGCTGTGCTTGTATCACATGAACTCAAGTTTGGATTTTTGTTTTTTTATTGGCCAGCAGTATGTGCTGGATGCCACATCTATATCTGGAGTATACTCACAATCAAAGGCACAAAAAGTGGCGTAATCACAGGCACTCCCCAGTTCCATTAGCAATGGATTGTCTGGGTTGTGTAAGTCTCCATCTTCATTAAGAAAGGAGTTGGAATATGGAATGTATATGGAACACAGACTTAAATGAGGCCCTAACCAGTTCTTCTTCAGTTCCCCATTCATGTATGTTCCATCAGTGATGTTGCTCAAGCAGTGGACCAAACTGATGTAGGGCAGCTATTAGGAGTGGACTCTGCTGTATGGAGACTTCCAGGTTGTTTCTATTTTTTTGTGTCAATGGAGTGCAAGAATAACAGCAAAATAAGGCAGAGAGTCTGCTTCAAATGTCAGCTGCAACTCTCTGAATTTTCTGAAAAAAAATATGTTCACACTTCAAATTGAAAAGGTTGAAAACCACTGGCATTGATTTTTACAGGGTTTTCTCTCTCTTTTTGATATGTATTCCAACTACAGAGTTATGTGCTGAGTGTTATGTGTGTGTGCACTCCTGCTAGATGGAGTTATTACACCTTATGTTTGTCTCCTGTTGCTGCCTGCTGTTATTCCTGAAGAGCATTCAGTTATGCCTTTTGTTTTTGTACAATAGAAATTTGTTGCCCTGTTGCTCCCTGTCTGATCTCACTGGAAAAGAGAAACCCCTGCCAATACACAAAGCTGACATCAGGGATGGGATGCCAGCAATTAGGATGCTTCCAGTGCTTCATCATGAGCTGTAAGTGCCAAAGGCTACAAGAGAGAAGGGGACCTAAACCACTTAAGGAGCTCAGGTCAGGAATTCTTTCCCACAGCACAGTCTCTGCAGCTCTTCTCCACTGTGGCTATATTGGACCACATTTAAAAATTAGAGGTTGTGGGGTCATTGTCCTGGGGCTCCTATGCCAACTGGCTGGAGCTCTAGCTGGAAGCCAATCAGATTATTAAGGCTAACAAGAAACATTCCATGTTACTGACTGTCATCAGTTCATAGACTTTTGACATTATTTCTTTGTGTCCCCAACCAATTTTAAGTGACAAGTCATACAACCAAATCAATGCGCTACTAAAAAAGAAAATCATTTTTCACCATCTCTACTGAAACAGAGAAACATTTCCATGACAGCCAGCACAACTCGATGCCAAATGATTGCAGCATACATAGCCTATTTGCATTGATCTGAAAACTACAATTTTGGGTGCCTACAGATGTTCAGAGCCCCCACTCTAACTCATGGCACTTTACATAATGCACCATGAATTAGAGTACACCACCTGACCCAACAGATTTTTACCTGTTGTGTCAGGTGAGGGGGGAGGGGGCTGAAGCCAACATGTACTGGTCCTAGCGAGCAGGCAGGGGCATTCCAGCAAATGCTCCTTTTCCCAGCCCTGCCACCCCCAGATGTCAGCAGGGGAGGGAGATAGATGGGGAAGGAGCAGCCAGCAGATTGCTGCTAACTGCTCACTCTCCTTCCCCCTCTCTCCTTCACTGACATCCCTAGGGATGGGGATGGGTTGGTGCTGCTGGTGCAAGCACAAGCCCAATCCCAGCCCACACAAAAAAAACCCCTGGAGGGAACACAGCTGTAAAGCATTTCCAGGGGCCGATTGCATGCAAAATGTCACTTGTGTAGACACCCAATAGTATCAGTCTTGAGACTTTACCAAGGGACTGACTTGGATGGGGATCAAGATGAAGCTCTACAATGTAGGCTTCTCATGAGGCAAAACTGCAATTCACTGCTTATGAGCACTTGCTTACAAGGCTGAGTCTCTCTGTTCAAAGGAGATCCAAGTGTTGTCTGAGAAAATGATGTCAATTGAAACTCAATTGGCAATTCTCCAAAAAAAGTCACTGGCAGTAAACAAGTAAATAGATTCTTAATTCTGGGAAAGTAGCTGTAGCTGTGGTGGGAGCCACAGATGTGACACAAGCTGTTTCTGTGATGCTGAATGCCATCAGTGCAAACAAAAGGGTCACACTGAAAGTTTATGTTATCAAAAGTTCAAGCCATCCAGAAAGAAGTCAAATAATCAGTGTATGCCTCTGGAGAACACAAATGTTGTTGCTGATCTGAATAGAATTTCATCCTGTGGAATGGCCACTGATGCTTACACTGCCAGGTTTGTTAACATTGTAGAAACAGAAGACAATCTACACCAGAGGTGTCAAACTTATTCGGCTCCATGGACTGGATGGGTGGTGTAGGGCCTGTCCCCAGGATGGATTGGGTCCATACCCTTCCCTTTTCTCTCCCTCTCCCCCAATCCTCCCCCCACACACACAGTGACTCCAGTGCACACAGCACCCTCTCTGGCCAGTCCAGGATTAGACCCCAGCAGTGCTGATCTGGGAGACATGCTATGCATGGTGTCTGAATCAACTGGTGTGCGAAGTGTGCTGCATGCAGCACCCTTTCCAACTGGCATGGTATTACACTGACTGTGGCAACTGCTCCTGCCTGTCAAAGGAGGGTGTCATGTGTAGCATGAGTCCTTGACTGGCTAGAGTGGGCTCTATGGGTGGCATGAGTCCCAGGATGGCTGGGGGAGGTGTAGTATACTGCAAGCTTCCTAGGCTGAGGTCAATTCAGTATGTGCTGCATACAGATCAACTCTGAGAGGCAGAGGCAGCACTACATCCCTCACCTACACTACAGTAATGCTTTAAGGTGTTCTCTGTTTCATTAGACTCAGGATCCAAGTTTGCCTTAATTGCAAAAGAGGCATACAAATTGCCATGGCCTAGAACTGTCCTCCTATTGTTCCATGTGAAGCAAGGTTGCTTACATGAGTTACTTTTTTTTTTTAAATGTAAATGGGCCCCTGAAAGCTCTTTACAGCTATGCCATGCCACACATGTACAGCTGCAGAGCACTTTTAAAGTGGCTGAGCATTTGAAAAATTAACCCTCCTCAAATGAACTATCACATGAAAGCAGTGTGCTTTACAGAACTTTAGGGAACTTGTGTTCCCTAGGGCTATTTTTTCACATGTTGGCTGGGTCAGGGGGCTGGACCCGATGATCTTCTGAGGTCCTTTCCAGCCCTTATATCTAATGTCTATGAACAGTTCCTGCTACTGGACAGTAGGCCTGTGCGAGTAGGCAGCTATTCGATCCAGCTTCAGATCCAGCCACTTTGGATGCCAGCAATCCAATCTGGAGCTCCAGACCAGGTTCCCACTTTGATCCAGCTGAAGCTGCTCCGAAGCTTCGGAGCCACCTCGAAGATCCAGCCATAAGGTATAATGGGGAATCAATTAAATATCTATAACTTTGTTGTTTTTTGTCTGATTTGAATAAAACTTGCAGGAATGGTAGCCTTCACTGAGATCATAAAGCCTGCCAAATTTCAAGAAGATTGGTGAAAGGGTCGGGGGGAACTGCACCCCAAATTCTTGAAAGCAAAACTCATGTCACATGTATGTGTTACACCACAGGGGGATGAAAATTGAAGGTTGGTAGCCCTTGGTGTGGCCACAAAGTCTGCAAAGTTTCAAGGTTATAGGTGCAGGGGCTTGTGGGGAAATACACCTCAAGCTGCAGACAAGCAAAACTTGTGACATGGGTGACACTGTGTGTGTTAAGGTGCAGCAGGGTGAAAGTTGCAGGGATGGTAACCCCTGTTGCAGCCATGAAGCCTGCCACCTGTTGAGGAGATAGGTGCAGGGCTTCTGGGTTCTGATGCTCTGCACCTCTAGCTACTGACTGGCAAAACTTGTGACATGGGTGCTTGTGCAACTTGCTGGGGGTGGGGGGTGGGGAGAAGACACTACTGCAGGCCTGGCTGCTGAACTACTGTTTTACCAGTTACCAATCAATCATGATTCACTCAGGGACCAGCTCAATACACAGTAGCTAGCTAATGTAGCCAGTTAGTTAGCAATGATTAACACCTACAAAAAAAAAAAAAAAAAAAAAAAAAAAACCAGACAAAGAAGAGGAAATAATCAATACAGACAATCAACTGCCCCAAGACAAAGACAGTCAGTTGCACAACCACCCATGTGACAAGTTTTGCCTGTCAGTAGCTAGAGGTGCAGGGCCCCAGAACCCCCCTGTACCTATCTCCTTGACAGCTGGTAGGCTTTGTGGCCACAGCAGGGGCTACCATCCCTGAAGTTTTCAGCCGCTGTGGTATAACACATATGTGACATGAGTTTTGCTTTCAGGAATTTGGGGTGCAGTTTCCCCCAAACTCCTGCATCAATCTTCTTGAAACTTGGCAGGCTTTGTGGCCTCACTGGGGGCCACCATCTCTGCAGCTTTCACCCCCCTGTGGTGTAAGACATACACATGAGTTTTGCTTTCGTTAATTTAGGGTGCAGTTTCTCTGCAGTTCCTCTGCACTGATCTTCCTGAAGCTTGGTAAACTTCATGCTCGCAGCAGAGGCTACCATCCCTGAGAGGTTCATCCAAATCAGACAGAAAACAACAAAGTTATAGATATTTCATTGATTCCCCATTATACCCTATCGCTGGATCTCTGAAGCAGCTCTGAAACCGTTTGGAAGCTCTGAACCACTTCAGAAAGCCTAATGAAGCCAGTGCTTCAATCTGGACATGCTGCTTGGGATGCCAAAGTGTCCAAAGCTTCTACGGATTTGTAGCATGGTTCAAAGCCTCACACAGCCCTACTGGACAGCAGGTTAACAGGAATACATAGCACTGAGAGAGACCACATTAAAGATACCCTAAAGGAATTCATCAAAGTTTTTCAAGAAGATGTCTACACAAAAGACCACCATTTTCATTTGTACTAGTTCTCAAGTGAGGTGGTGCTCTCTCCTAGCTTACAGGTCTTCAAGAGGAGGCTGGACAGATATTTGACTGGGGTGTTATGACCCCACACTCGTTCCTGCCCAGGCAGGGGGACAGACCTGGTGATCTGTTTAGGTCCCTTCCAACCCTAAGCACTATGAAACTATGAATCTCTCACCATGGCACTAATTTTAATGAAATATCATTATAGTGCATTCACCATGTATCCAAAAATTGATGAAGAGATCAATGATTTAGTAGAATAAAGTGTCCTAGAAACAGTTGTACATCCAGCTTCATCCACTCCCACTATATCCATCACAAAGGCCATGTGATGTTTGAATATATGCTGATTTCAAATGTCCTATAAACAAAGCACTACAGAAACATCTATAAGAAATTCCAGCCATAAACCAGCTATCTGTAACACTTGCTGGAGGCAAGGTTTTTGTTAAAGTGAACCTGGCTCAAGCATATCAATATCCCCTTGTGGATAATTAAGCTGCTGGTGTCAGGGCCATGCCCGGGGGGACAAATTGGGGTGACCATCCCAGGCCCTGCACTTCGGGGGGGGGAGGGGGGGGCTGTGGAAGTGGGCAGAGTGGCGCAGTGACTCCGCACTGCTGCCAACTTCATGTCCGGCCACTTGCCCACCCCCCCAAATCCACTGCCAAATCCAGTGCATCCAGCCACTTGCCATTCCTCCCCCAGCCACTGAATCCACCATCAGTTTCCTTGGGTCTGGGGGTGGGGTCCTGCACAGGCTGATTTTCCCTGGGCCCCACATTGTGCTCAGGTCATCTCTGGCTCATGTACAGATAATATTTATCTACCAAGGAGGATTCTGAGCCAAGTACCTACAATCTGAAGTCAGCATTGCACTAGGAATTTCCCACAAGTTCCTGGAAGACTTACTTACTGGCTTTGCCATGTTTTAACCATGTTCTCAGCAGATCAGAGTCCAGGCCTGAATTAGTTATTTAATTGTAAGTACTATGCCACATCATCAATGCCAGCCTAAAACTCAAGAAAAGTTTTCAGGGTAATCATCACTGAGTTCTTGACATTAAAGATGATGCAAGGGCCAGGATCCTACTATTGGAAATATCTGCTACTATAAGGGAAAGTGTCAGAAGCCAGGTGGTTAATGCAGAGACACTGGGCATATTTGACTTTCTCTCATCTCCCTACTTTAGCCTCCACTGCCACTGACCCCTATCACTGAATGTTGTCAATTCCTGTGGCCAGCATCAATGAGGGATGATAAATCCAGTAGCGACTTCAGTAGAGACTTCGCGGACACCTCTCCCTGCAGCAGTGTGAGACTGATTAGAGACCTAGGCTTCTTTTAATGTAACTGGACATTCCTGCCTTAATCCTCAATTCCAGCATCACCAGCAGTTACATGAAGCCCCACCATTGCAACCACTGCACAGACAAACTCTTCAGTAAGAAGCCCCAGGAAAAAAAAAATGGCAGGCCAGATAACCCACCTCTGTGAGCTGTAAATTTGACATCCCTGGACTAAATTGAAGGTGTACACAAAACAAGTGTTTAAAATGGGAATGTTCTGGACAAAACCAGTTGAATGGTCACTCAAAATCCTCCCCATATATAAAGCTTTCAAATTGAAATAGAAAAACAAATCTGGTAGATTAACCAACACTTGCTCTCAGCAAACCTATGCTCACTGTTGACTATAAACACTTCAGGACCTTTCTGGGTATCAGCCTTTGAATTACCAGGCTGAAAATCAGATAACCACTATATTGTTTTTTCCAGTCTTCTGGGACCTAATCTGAACTCCATAAATTGTCAAAAGTTAATAACCAATGATTCTGCAGTAAAATCAGCAAATTCCTATACCTGCTGATTTGAAAATATGCTGTTTATCTATGTAACCTCTAACCTATTCTTTCTCTACCATAGATTGGGTATTTATCCACCCATTCTTTCTGGTAAATGTTCTTGTCATCTGAACATTGACCTTTTCTTTGATGATGAGTGAAGTAAAACAAACAAACAAACATAAATTATTAAAAAAGTCAGACTCCTCCACATCCTGCATTATTAACTTCTTTTCCCCATTAAGTAAGGGACTGTGACAGGATCCAATCTCCAAGGCCCCACTTATCCTGCTTCCGTCTTTCCTAACCACCTGCCTCCCACTTCCCACAGTTGGACATTCATATGATTACCTTTGGAAAGCTGTCTTCACAGGCCGAAGTAGCTCCTTTTGGTGCCTTTCCCCTAGATGCAGTCTCTTGGGGTTCTCTGCCCCAAAACAGTCTCTCTCCAGCACTGAACCCTACTGGCCCCAATCATATACCTATAGGCCACAATTGACTTAAGGAAAATATTTATGAACTCCAGCTTCCCCTGTAGCCATGCCTCTGCTTCACAGACTCTCATACTCTCGGCTCCTGGCCCTGTCTCTTGTGCTCAGACCCCTGGCCCTATTCTGAGTTTAGCCCACTGAGTCACTGACTTTTTTAGAGCTGCTATCTCCAGCCTCTAACTACTTAGCTCTAGCCTTATGCAGCCCACCGGTTCCTGGACCCTTGCAGGGCTTTCTCTCTCTCAGCCTCTTTTACTTCAGAGTGCCTCACAAGTACCCTACCCCCTGTAGCCACATCCCAAAACTTCCAGTAAGAAACAGAACTCAAAACACAAATTGACTGGTTTTAACTCAAAGCCTTACCCTCCAGCCTTGTGTCATCTGTAGGCCCCTTCTTTCTGCTGCCTCCACTGCTTTTTCCCCTAGGCAGCTAGCTCTGCTCCAGCTGCCTACTGATTGCAGCCCTCCAGTGTTCCTCTTTTTTTGTCTCTTCAAGTAGCAAGGATTAGAGGGACCCTGCTTCAGGGACCTACACTTTCTTTAGTCTTACTCTTGAACACAATGCATCTATAGAATTTGTTTTTTTCTCTTATCCCCTCGCTAGTTATATATTAATTTGTGGCTTGACCTGGATTTTGTTCTGAAATGCCATTGCTATACCCTCTCTTATACTTATCCTTTGTAATAAAGCCAAATTTCTATTTTTCTAAGATTCCCATTTTTTATTTCAAATCACTGAAGGGCTCATAGGGCTCAACCAACATGATCATACACGATAGTAGTGAAAACCAGTGGTTTTTATTGAAATTTCTCAGAATGCTAGAAGCATTTGAGTTCATGTTTTAGGAGAACATACTTATTTCAGTTAGATTAAACATTTTTGGAGGCTACACTGCAGGAAACAATGTTAACAAATGCTTTTAATCAGGAGCAAATAAAAAACATGTTATTCCCTTCTTCCTACCCACTTAGTTCCAGTGCATTGTAAAAACACTTGAAATTTAAACTTAGAATAAAAAATCTGGATTTTATGTTCCTGACACTGACATTACAATTTGCCACCTGACACAAACTCCACAAATCCATCACAAACACATATAAATAATCATGTCATATATCATTTTCACCAGCAGCCAAAACCAAAATAATATAGAAAAATCAATATTTCTCATGAAGAGAAAGAAATCTCCACATTTCTCATTGAAATTATCCTTTTTGCTCAGGATAGGAATTGGCTGCTAGAGGTCATCATGAGTCTAATGATTAAATCAATATGGACATTTTAGAGAGTTAATAGAACCAATAGTGGAACATGATCAACATTCTGAAAAGCTTTTCTATCTATACCCACTATTCCAGTCCACTTGTAAAACCAGTTCCCTTGGGTAGAGAATAAGCTTTTTCACTAGGAATGTTTTGTATTTAGGATAATGTAATAAGAATCTGAAATGCATATTAAGTAATGAAATCTGAACAGATGAACTACAGCAATAATAAACATTAATCCATAAAGTTATTGTTCAACTACAGTATTCAATATTGTACAGTAAGTGTGCAGGATAAGTATTGTGGGGTGGGGGGTGGTTGCTTGTTTGTTTTGTTTTGGGCACACTCTCAAACCTTATTTTGGGAATACTAACTCAAAAGAATAATTTAAAGAATAGTTTTTGACTGTCATACCTGTCAAGTTTGAAAAATAGCTAATTATTTTGAAGGCATTCACAAGCTGAAGGAATCGTCCAATTATATGCTGTTTTGCTCAAAACTATTTATTTTTTTGTGCACTATGTGTGTCATATATCCCAAACCAGCCACATACCAGATGATATGGGTGCTGGGTATGTTGGATCTGGCATGCAGGGAAAGGGAGTGTCTTTGGGACTGATATGGCCTGTGGACCAGTCTCATGCCACTCATCTGGCCTGCAAAGCAAGATGAATTTGACACCCCTGCCTGAAGCCACCCAATTCTGACCATCTTAGAATAGGTGGAAGTGATCACATAAGAAACATTTTATGCTGTTTTCCTTCACCCCAGTGCATGGCACATAGTTATAGCTTCCTATTTTTGCAAATTTATCTTTTTGTATGCCTTCACTTCATATAGGTTTATAAGTTGTCCACCATACAAGCATTCTTTGTTCAGTATCTTACTTTTTCAGTTGTTTCTAGTTGTTATCCTGGGGCTTGAGATAGGAGTGAAATGATATTGAGATTTTAAGGCTTATTTATTTATAACTAAGTTGTAAATAGTGTTCTAGTCTGCCTTTTTCCTTGTATCCATTGATCAACATTAAAAGATTTTTGCCTGTGTTGCAAGTGCTCTTAGAAGAGCTTTGTATTTAAATTTTTACTTTCATTCACTGAAAATCAAAAGCAGAAATACATATATCAGTGTTTGATTTGTCTTTCATAAAAAGAAAATTAGAGGGTGTTTGAGCAAGTAAATGTGCTCCTAGAAAATATGGTCATTTTGGAATTCTGCTTTCTTAATGCTAACTTAAAATATATTCTTAAAAAAACAAGCCCCTTCCTCCTCTGACCCCTCAAGATGGAAAAGAATAATTCTGTTGGGGGGGGGGGGGGAAGAGCAAAGATTTTTAAAATATTGTTTTTTGAAACACAGGTCATATCCATTTCTAGGATATGGAAAGGCATTTACTGCTATTAGAAATTGAAATTTAAATGAGAAACAAACACATTTTTTCTTCCTTCTAAGTAATGCATGTTCAATTGGTATGAAAAGAGCATTTACAGAATTAATAGCCTGAAGATTAGCCAATGAGATTGACAGAAATCAGCCTTCAAAATGTCATGCAAGTTTTAAGAAGAAATGTCCTTAAGATTTGTCAGATGGTTTAGAATGTAAAATATTTCATTCTAATGTCAAAGTGTAACATGCAAATGATTTCAAAATGCCTTGAAAATAGGAAGAAACTGAGGTGTTTGCTGGAGCATTAAGCAAGTGTGCTGATATTGGGTCTAATCCCCCCATCCCCACTTTTATTTAGAAAAATAGCATGAATACTGAAAACATTGATGTGATGTTGAGACATAAAATGTACAAAATAATGACAGTAAGTGGTCATTAGAGTTTGAATAATAGTTTTTCATCCTGAAGTATAAAGTGGAAACATCGTTTAGTGAATACTGGTAATATCTCTGCTATTCATCAATACCACTGGGCTGAAAGCAATACAAGGTCAGTACATCTGTAATGTACAATAGATTCAGAATACATCATGGAAATGTGAGGCATAATAGGCCTACATTCTACAGTAAAGGAATAATAGTTTTCTAAATGGCACACAAAAAAATAAAGTGATAGAATTGGTTCATTATCCCCATCTCCACCCCTTGGCATACATGTTCCCCTTTTTAGTTGAAAATAATTGCAGTCAACCTTCCTTCTTCCATCCAACCCACTCCAGTAGCTCAGTGATATCTGGAATCACAATGAGCTCCTGATATTTTTCTTTGTGTACTTATAGAGATGTGATATGGTATGATTACAAATGTTAAAAAAGGGCACTTTAAACTTCGCATGCTCCCATGCTGAGCTCAGTGCATGTCCAGAAGAGGCACTGTGTTAGCTGGACCTGGCTCACCCAACCTCTGTATAGATAAAGCACTTTAATGGGGCTTTTTTGGTGCTTTAATCTGATAGTTGATAGATCCACGTAACTAGTGTAAGGTGATTCCAAATGCAAACTGCACAGAAGTTCAGGACAGTTAGATCCGTTTAAATATGCCCAATGCAATCTAAATTAACCCTACCTCTGAGGTCGACATAAGTGAGATAGGATTGGCTATTTTTAGACTGATTTAACTGTCCTGAATTTGTGTATAGTTCCCAGCTCAGCCCCAGAGCTGGGAAAGCCCAGCCATTGACCTCAGTCCTAAGGCTGTGCTTTTTCTACCACCTCCCTGGCATCAGGCTATTTTTAGCATCCCCACCCCCCACCCCCCAGATGGATAAAACCACCTTCCCACAGACCAGTCAGTTCCTTCCTGAGCCCACCAACTTCCCCATCCAACAAGCTGCTCCCAATACTGGTTTTACTGGCATTCACCAGTGCTGAGAACCAAGCAAGTCAGGGTGAGGGGAGGAAGGCTTTATTTGCTGGTGGGGTGGAGGGTGGTTGTTCATCTTGGGTTGGTGGGGATGTTGGTGGGCTAACAATAGCCCATGGTTCTGGGGGTTGGGGTAGAGAACCTCTGTATCCCCCCAAGTACTCCCTACAAGCTCCCCTGATCCTGCAAAACTCTCTGGGACTCCCCTGAACCCCCTGTAGACCCCACCAACCACCCCCCCTGCAGACCATGCTAGCTACCTGCCCCCCAATCCTCCCAGCAGAACCCACCTGCCCCCCCTGATCTTCCCAAATTGACTAACATCAGATTGGGTAGCCATTTTTAATTCAGTCTAACCTCGGCTTCACCTCCCCAAATGTCTGTATGCACATGCTATGCCAAATATACTTCACAATCTCTTTTAAGAACAGTTTTGCCAGAGAAGTTCTACAGAAACTTTGTCATTGTTTAGATGGGGCATTATTAATGTATGTTTACTTATTACGAAATTAAAGTTACTCTTCAAAAAAAAAAAAAGAATGGGGAAATGAACGGTCGGTGATCAATGGTAGGTGTTGCTACTTTTAAATTATCAACTGGCCTGAATTCTTATGCTTCTTCAATTCTTTGTAGAATAAGGTTGGTTAAGATCTAATTTGCAATCTCTTCCAACCATCTCTAACTCAGCTGTTACACAATTCTACCTGGTACTTAAGAAGTCTAATAAGCACAAAAGCTAAGGTGAGAAAACCAGAATAAAACTGGTCAAAAATGTGAAAATTCTCGAGTAGTTTTCAACAAAATAATTGTGACTAGGCCTAATCAAAATGAAAGAGGTAGAGAGAGGTATCAAATTACTGTTATAAACTTTACTTAAATTTGTATTCATATGTTCATATATCAAAAAGCCAGAAGGAAACTTTATAAACAACTAGTCTTACCTGGAAACCAGAGCTAGAAAATTTCACCCATTAATTCCAGGATCAGGTCCATAATCACTGATTGAATTATATCATACCTTTTGGAAGCATACTGAGAATAGGTTTAAAGATTTCAAGTAACAAAGAATCCAGTCTGTCTCTTTGTAGGCTGTTCTTATAGTCAATTACCTTGATAAAAATTTGCACCTTATTATTAGTCTGACTATCTCTAACTTGTTTCCCCTCAGTGAATCTTTAAATGCCTTTTCCTACTACATTAAAGTACCTTCAATCAGAAATGTTCCCAATTAGCTGCCTATATACCATGGCCACCTCTTAATCTTCTATTGGCTAAACTAGATTGAGCTTCGTTAGTTTCAGTTTAAGACAGATAGTTCTGATTTGAAATCATTCTTGCAACTCTTCTTTTTCCAATTGTCTACATTTTTTTTTATTGTTGACAGCACACGTGAACACTATTTCAGTAGTATCTCTTTATGTATTTATTTGATTGATATGACACCCTTACAAATAGGTCTACAGTGGCTTACACTAAGACAGGAGAAAGAACTTAAAAAAAAAAGTTATTTTTTTCTTAACTTAAAAAGCAACTAGACTATCAACATAAAAGAGCACTATGCTAAAAAAAATCCCAGTTTAGCTTTGTTTGTTAAACATCTGCCTAAATAGAAAGGTCCTACAGTACTTCTAAATATGTCCAGGCTTGGGCTCTAGCAGACCTCCAGAGGGAGGGAGTTTCAGAGCTGAGGAGAATTTACTGAATAATCACCAACAAGAAGTTCTGACACACTGTGGTACTTGGAGGAGGTTGCTATCAGCTGGCCTTAGGGATCCTAAGGGGCAAAAGGGAAAAAGTGGCCCCACATCTACGTAGGAATCAGACCATTTAGGACCTTATGGGCATGTCCAGATGAGCATGGATGTTTCTCCAAGGACAACCAGTGGTGGCACATCTTGTACCACTGCTAGTGGTCCCTGGGGAACGCCACTGCCATGCATGCTTTGGCAGGTGGCAGTTTATCCTTGGTGGGGTCGGGAAGGCTGGCCCTAGCAGCCTTACCTGGGGTCCTCAGGGGACCTCCTGGGACTGCAGCAGTGGCCCGGCCATGCTTGTCTGGAAAGCTACTGAGAGACAGTTCAGACTCTGGAGCTACACTCTCCCTCCATCATCAGAAGCCAGGATGCAGTGTTCTGCACTAGATGCAGCTTCTACATAGTGCTCAAGGGCAGCCCTGCATAAGGTGCACTATAATAGTCTTGCTTTGAAGTTATGAAGGTATGGATGATAGTGTATCAATCTAAAACTGAAAGAAAATGCTTTAGCCTTCACACCAGATGGAGCTTGTGAAAGGCAGTTCCACCTGAATCCAAGTGCAGTGGGGAAACTACAAGCACCCAAAGCTATGAACCTGAGTGACAAGGGCAATCCCTAACAATAATAGGTTTTCTAATCCCCTCATCATCCCAAGTCAAGTGGTCTGCCCACCATCATCACCTCTGTGTTGTCTGCATACAGTTTCAATCAATTCACCTGCATCTATTGCCAAATTCACTCAGACATTGGGAAAGGGCTGAGCCTATGAGGCCTGGGTCAGATGAGAAAGAGACAGAGCTAGGTGTCATCAACATATGGATAGGACCTCACTCTAAATCTCTACACAATTTCATCCAACAGCTTCATATACACATTAAACAGGAGGGGTGACTTGGTTTTAAAATTGGTCTTAATTATGTTATTATCATTTAACACTTTACTAATCACTTCCTATACTAGGCTTTCTATAATTTTGCTCAAAATCCATACCAAGCTAATTGTTCTAATATGACCTAATTCATTTAATTTTCCTTTCTAAATATTGTCACAAAAGTAATAACAACAACTTGGTAATATTATATAAGTGAAGATATTAATGTTTGGATTAAGGTACTGAATATTTTTTTCTTGCATGTCTTCATGTAAGACACCTTGTTTTGGGGAGGGTTTTGAGAGGTGGAGATAGGCTAGGCAGCTTTACAAAAGACTTTTGAACAAAGGGCAGCTATCAGCAAGAGTTTCCTTAGGGAGTTAGTTAAGGATCAGTAGACTTTGTGTGCATGAGGGCACAGTTATGGGTGTGTAGTGTGTGGGTTTTGTGTGTTTGATGTTGTTTGTTTTGTGCTCTCTGGAGAGAAAAGGAGACACAAATGAAAGCTGGATCAGCCTATGTGACCTGTGAAGGATGTGCCATGTTCACGTTCCTCCTAAAAGGTTGAAACAATTTCACTTGCACCAATGGGTGTTTACCCTGGAGGAAAAGATGCAAAATTTGGAAGTATGGGTATCCACACTGCATTAAATCAAGAAAAAGGAACATTACTTGGACAGGAGTTATGAGGGGTTAACACAGGAGAGTTAAAGGAAAAAGAGAAGTAGTAGCATATGACTACATAAAGAAGAACTGTCCCCAGAATTGAAGAAAAGTAGATTGAAGTCAAAGAGAGAGAGGCATGGCCAGATCTGCCACACCACTGCTGCTGGCACTGGGCCAAACTGGGGCCATGGTCCATGTTCTAGACTGGAGCAAGGCCAGAGTCTGACACAGTGGGAAAAGGGCAAGAAGCAGGGAATGAAGAGGCTGAGGTAGGAGAGACCAGGGAAGAGGTAGCAGGGGTCCTGAGGCTACAGGAGGGGCTAGGCAAGGGGCCTGATGAAGCAAATGTGATAAGCAAGGGACAGAGGTAGCAGGGAGGCAGATAGCAGCTGCAGCACTGACCTTTACCCCAGTTTGGGGCTGCAACCACAGCCTGTCCACCCATGACCTAGTACTCTAATCTAAAAAATGGACCATTCCCCACAACCCATGTTAAATGGGAGGAGGAGGGGGATGGCTCATCTTGGATTAGAGTCAATACAATATGTTGGCCAGAAAAGAAAGAGTAAAGAAGCTGTGAGTCCACTGTTAAATAGCATGGGAAATTCTTAACAAAAATTGCAAAGAAGATGGAGCTACTCAACAGAAACTTTGCTTCAGTCTCCCCAAAATATTAAGCTGAAACTAGACATCTAATAAGGCTTATTTGGAAAAGAAAGGGGATAAAATAATAGATGATTTAATGAAAGAGAAAGTGAGATTTTTGTGTGTCTGTATGAGTTTTCATTAGCAGGCCCTGATGAACTTCCACCAAGGGTACTGAAGGAAATGGCAAAAGAGATCTCAGAGCCCTTGGCAATCATGTTTATGAAGTTGTGGAAGACCAGCAAGGTATCAAAGAACTGGAAAAGGACATTGGCCCTCTTTTTAAAAGGCAAGAAGTTGGACTTGGGGAACTACAGAACAGTTAGCCCCTCCTCAATACCCAACAAGTTACTGGAGCCTATCCTAAGGAAGACCATTTTCAAGTATCTGGGGGAGGAAAGGCTGATCACAAGCAGCCACATGGATTTACTAAGAACAAATTGTATTACACAAGACTGATTTACTTCTTTGACAATTTAACTGCTTGACAGGGTGTAGGGAATGTGGAGGATATACTGTACCTAGACTTTAGAAGCAAGGCTTTTGACAAGGTCCTGCACAATCATTTTATAAACAACTCAGAGCAACGTGAGATGGACAAATAACACGGACAGACAACTGACTCAATAGACACAAGCAAAGGGTAATTATACATGGATTAATGTAAGAATGGCAAGAAGTTTTGAGTGAAGTCCTACAGGTGTCCTGTGCCTAGTGCTGTTCAATGTGTTCATTAATGATTTGGATGTTAACATAGAAAGCTTCTTGACCAAGTTTGCAGACAACAAAAAACTGGGAAGAACTGCAAACATGGAGAATGGGAGTGCAATTCAGAAGCACCTTGACAGACTGAGAAGCTGGCCTGGAGCTAGCAGGATGAAGTTCAATGCTGACAAAAGCAAGGTGCTATATGTCAGGAGGAATAATCAAAAACACAAATACAAAATGGGTGACACCTGTCTGGATGGTAGCATTATGGATAAGGATCTGGGAGCCTTTCTAAATCACACACTTAATAAAAGTCTGCAGTGAAATGAAGCGATACAAAAGGCAAGTGTGACTTTGGGATGCATCAACAGAAGCATTAGGTCCAAGACATGGGAGATAATAGTGCCTCTCTACTTGGCAGTTTTTCATTTTAAAAAAGAACGTGAAAAAGTTAGAGAAGGTCCAGAGCCATGTGACAAGAACAATAAAGGGCTACAGCCCCAGGAGCAAGGACAGGACACTGTCCAGGCCAGCTCATATATGCCAGTGGGGAGGTTGGTTGCAGGGTAACTCAAGAGCCAAGTAAAGGGGGACTGGTGGATGGCCTCATCATCCCTGGAAAGGCAGCCGGAACTGATGAAGCTGAGACCATATTTTGAAACATCTAAGTTGGGGAAATGCCTGAGTGAGGTGAAGGGGACCAGGAAGTCCCTTACCTTTCTTTTTTATTCATTTTTTCACTATATTTCTTTGGGGAAGGGCCAGGCAGTGAAGACAGACCCATAGACCCAAGAACAGGATTTTTAGAGCCAAGGGAAGAAGTCCAGCAGCAAAGCCCTCAGTCAAGCTGTATTGGAGTTTCCACTTTAATGTTCGAATCTTCTTACCTTCTTGGTCCACTGATCGATCTGTGACTGACTGACAAAAGATTCAACACAAGATTGGACTCTGTAAATCTGGTCAAGACCCACATGGGCTGGCCAAGGAAGAACAGCTGAAAATTGTCTATTGAAAGACAAAGGTGCAACAAACTCAATAACAACTAGCTGGTGCTGGGACAGGGTGTAGGGAAGGTTGGAGCCCCAAAGAAGAAACGACCTGGCATGCTCAGAGTTGTACATAACGGAAGTGATCACCTCCCAACTTAGACAAGTTTACCATTCGTTCGACACTGTCTGTCACCCCATTATCTTTAAAAAACTTAGGGACTGTGGCGTCAACACCTACACAGTCAAATGGGTCGCTTGCTGGCTGGAGGGCCACATTGAGAGTGGTGGTGGATGGGTCATTTTTGACCTGGAGGGATGTGGGCAGTGGGGTTCCCCAGGGCTCGGTCCTGGGACCCGCACTGTTCAACATCTTCATCAGTGACTTGGATGAGGGGGTAAAAAGCACCCTGTTCAAATTTTCTGATGACACTAAGATATGGGGGGATGTAAGCATGCTAGAAGGGAGGAATAGGCTGCAATTGAACATAGACAGGTTACAGGGTGGGGGGATGAGAACAGGATGGGTTTCAACACTGACAAGTGCAAGGTGCTGCACCTGGGGAGGAAGAACCAGCAGCATACCTACAGGCTGGGGAACTCCCTTCTTGTCAGTGCAGAGACAGAAAAAGATCTTAGAATCATTATTGATGTCAAAATGAACATGGGCCAGCAGTGTGGGGACACAGTCAGGAAGGCCAACCACACCTTGTCATGCATCCACAGATGCATCTCAAGCAGGTCTAAGGAGGTGATCCTCCCCCTCTATGCAGCACTGGTCAGGCCACAGTTGGAGTACTGCATCCAGTTCTGGGCGCTGCACTTCAGGAGGGATGTGGACAGCATTGAGAGGGTTCAGAGGAGGGCCACCCACATGATCGGGGCAGCAGGGCAGGCCCTATGAGGAGAGGCTACAGGACCTGAGCCTGTTCAGCCTCCACAAGAGAAGGCTGAGGGGGGATCTAGTGGCCTGTTACAAACTAGTCAGAGGGGACTAGCAGGCATTGGGGAGTCCCTTTTACCCCCGAGCACTACCAAGAGTGACTAGAAAGAACGGGCACAAGCTGGCAGAGGGTAGATTCAGACTAGACATCAGGAGGCACTACTTCACAGTCAGGGTGGCTAGGGTCTGGAACCAACTTCCAAGTGAAGTGGTGCTGGCTCCTACCATGGGGGTCTTTAAAAGGAGGCTAGATGAACACCTTGCTGGGGTCGTTTGACCCCAGTACTTTTTCCTGCCATGGTAGGGGGTCAGACTTGATGATCTGCTTAGGTCCCTTCCTACCCTACCAACTATGAAACTATGAAACATAAAGGTGTGGCAGGAGAGGATTGGGTAATCTCTGTTGACTATAAGACTTGGGTGATGGCACAGTCACTCAGGGCACAGGGCTGTCATGTCCCACAGCCCTAGCCTATACTACACCAACACCTTTGTAGCAATAGGACATTGGCTGCTGTGGTCCCCATGCTTTACCTATAGTCAGTTAGGGTGTTATGTCTAGTGTTGTTTCAGGGTTCACTGCGTAGAGTTGCTAAGACTTTAGGGAAAGGATTTGTATGGGATGGTTTGGATACAGAAATGGGTTAGATTAGATGGTCTCTCAAGGTCTCTCCCTTCCAGACCCATTTCTCTATGATGCTCTGTGGTTCTATGATTGATTGTAGTGGGCTGCTTAAGTATATATGAAAGTTCAACACCAATACTGTGCTGTGTAAATATATCTCTGGCAATAAACAAATATTTTACTTTCCACAGACCATTATAATGAAAAAATCTGGACCTAAATTCTACCTTGTGTTGCTGCCCCTTACAGCTACCAGAGCAATTTAGAGGGCTATTAAAGGGACATTAATGACCCCAAGAAAGGAAATCTACATGGATTTTTTTTTTACAGTTGACAGAGATATCAGAACTGTTTTCATCCAGCCTCCTGTCCCATAGACAAATAATAAAGATGATGAATTTTCAGTTCTATAATACAGAGAGAAAAAAGATATATATTGAGACAAAGACATGGGTAGATTATAAAATGATATCAAAGAAAAAGCAATTACCTTACAAATAATGAAGTCTCTTGGTAGTATGGATCCAACATTTCTTATCTAGAAGCATCTATCCAGCCACATGTTGCTTCTTCATGTCCCTCTAGAAGAAGAGGGCAGCTATAACCCTCATTCACTTTCTTCACAATGTGACGCCCCTGTTCCTAAACATGAGAAGTGAAGACAAGCCATTAAAACCACCCTGAACACAACTCTCTGAAGTATCAAAGCTATTCTAGGGTAGATATAAATTATTCTTCCTTGGAGCATTGTAAACACACCTTTGGCATGTAAATATAGTTTCCTGAATGGTGGGTATGAAAAGATCTGTATCAAAGGAAATACAATTACTTCACCAAATTTGCTATCCATCTGGGAAGTTATGTTAATTGGTAATGTTTAACTAAGGTAAAGTTAGTTGTTCTGTATAACTATTCTGCAGATCTCAGAAAATATCATCTTTCTAAAGCAGGAGGATGATGCTTGTTACCTAGTTGAGTGTCATTAAGTGTCATTCGGTGGTAGAAGCTGATTAGCCAGTTGCTAGTAAGCTGAAATACATTATACGATCCATTTGAGATTCACTGGATTTAAATAGTTTGGCCTTTTCTTAGTTTGGCAGGGGGAGAGAGAACTTTCAGCATCTCCTTATCTCTGTAGAAGGACACATAAGATGATCTGGCCATAGGAACTTGCAGCTCACCAATGGACCTTCCTGATGCAAGAACTGCAAAATGCTGCCTTGATGGTAAGGAGATATGTGGAGCACTCTGATAGCAATTTTAAACAGGAGGTTCCATAGGGTTTAGATGGTGGTGTTGAAGACCACATGGGAGGCATGTCTCTAGCTGCAGGCCAAACATAAAGAAGACTCCAAGGAATCTTAGCACCACAGCATAGAGGAAGGTCAAATGCATCAGTACTAGGGCAAAACAAGCTGTCACTGTGATGAGGTAAACTTTAAAGGAGTTAAACAGTAATCCAACATAGTTCAGAAGTAAGATAGACTCTAAGATTTTTGGTATCAGGGTTATTTTTAAGGTACCTATATGAATGCTATGTTCTATTTGGAGGAATAATATTGCTGATCAGGCAAAAGGTTCCCTGCTTGCATCTTTTATTATGTGTACCATTGCATAATGCCGTAGGGAGCAATTTCTACCACTATTGCTCACTCAGCCAATAACCAAATTTTAAAATGGAACACCTGTGGGGCCTGGATGCAGTTTTTGACTTGGTTCTGGGAATTATGTCCAGGTGTCACAAACCTAAGGGGTTGTGGGTTTTCTTACATGGATTCTTGAGTTTGTTTTGCTGATGTGGCACATGTAGTCTCTACAGATAGATAGTATCAAACTCTGTTCAGCCTTATTGCTTTTATGCCTGCATAAATTGTCGCATTTGAAATAAATGTAAGTTTGATATATCTTTATGTTATAATGAAGGCTGTTTCGTGAGTGATTAACTTAAGTGATCCTCGCCTACTCACACTTTGAAGAGCAATGATGTCTTAGAATTAGAATATGACTTGAGTTGTTTAAGGTCTCCCTTGAATTTACATTTTGAAAGAAATAACAGCTGGCTAGTCAAACTACTGGAGGAAGAGAGACAAGAGATTAGTGAATCTCTATGACTGAAAGATGAGCATTTCCTCTTGGTCTTAATTAATTCAAGAAAGATTTCTGCACTGGTAAACATGCAGTTCTGGGGGGGGGGGGAGGGAGAAGGAGCAGGAACTTGTATGCAAAGTATATAAGAATCCAAGAGGTAACATATGAGACTGGTAAGATATGAAACTGTATTTCAGCCTCTTTTGAGAGCAGGGAAGGGGCTTCAGTTTTTCCTGCATATAGGAAGAAGCTGGGATCCCTGAGCTGGATGAAAACTGCATTGCTGAATTTAAGATGTGGGATAAGAACAAGCTATTGTTCTGTTATTTTCTTTTATGTATTTATTCTCATATCATTCTGTATATACAGGCATGGTTACTAACTTCTAGTGCTTGTTCTTAGTTTTTATAATAACCAGTGAGTAAAAAAGATAATAAAAATGAATTATCAGTGATACTTGTGATTCTACAGTATTTGAGCACACAGGCTTGTCTTATTTACAGAAAGGGAGATGCATCTCTTCTGAGTCCATGACTGGACAAAGGTGTGATCCTTTTAGCTGGCAAAATGCCCTCTCCTAAGGGTTAGCAATGCCTGAATGTGACAGGTAGGGCTGAGGTGTAACTGGTCAAGTAGTTGGCCTCTGACTTATCGCAGTAGGAGCTGTTTCTCAGGAATCAAGCAGCAAACAACAGAATAGGGTTCAGGGCAGAAGGGCACCGCAAAGGTCTTGAAACACCTTGGCAGTGTGTTTCAGAGGTGTACCCACACTACATCTGGGGCCAGGATATGTCATAGAAGGTAAGTAAACAAGGGTACAAGAAGCAACTTGAATATCTGCTGCAGCCATGTAGTCCTATAGTGGCTGAAAGTGTTTCATTTACCATGATTAAAATCTACAATTCAGGAAAAAAATAATTCACATAAAGGTCACAAAAACAGTTTTTAAATGGACAAACATGCATTGGAACTTTTTAAATAATACAATCTATAATGTTAACATGATACAAGGATATGTACAGTTGAAATAACTGACTACTGACAATTTGATGAACAATTCTTATGAAAAAATGGCTGTTGTATTTGCAATTTCATTTTTATTTGATTCTGAAATATGTTATAGAGTAAGGTTGTCATGTCTGATTCCACATCTATCATCTTTGTAAGAAAATGATTTCCTAGTGTACATTTTTTAATGGGCACTGATCAACTTTTCAAAGCAACAATACAGTGTGGGATGGTGATTTTTAAAGTGGCACCAACATTAAACAATGTTAATTTGGATATTAAATATCTTGATCATTGGGACATCCAATTTAGCTTTTAATAGTGTGCTGGTAGTAAGGTTGTAAAGGCAGAAGCCAGATCAAGGTGGCAACTTAGAACCGTGATTCTGAACTAGGTTGCTACAAAACTCTCTGGTGCTTTGAGATTTTTTCACCAGAGCTGCAGGGTATCACACAATATTAGCACTGTAAGGTGTACAAACATGATTCAGAAGTTAAAGCTAGAGAGATTTCAAGTAGGAATCCATACTTCTGAAAATATTCTGACCTGTTGTGATATTTCTGAGTCCTTTACAACAGAAACATGTACACAATTGTTTTTCCAGTCAAAAACACAAGTGAAAACTAAAAACTGGAATTTGGCTATGAGTACCTTGGGCATTTTTACACATGCAAGTACTGCAGCGCTGGGCTCTTTGAAAAACATCCAGTACTGTGACACTTAGAGTTGTATTGTAGCAAACCCCCCTGTTTTTCTTTTTTTAATTTAAAAATGCATTCCCTTCCTGCCTGAGCTATTTCTGACTTTTTCTCTCCCTCTATATTCCCTATAGATAAGTATGAGTAAGTTAAGACATAAAATAAGCTTTAGCATTTTTATAGCAAGTTTTTTTCTTCTCTCTCTCCTTCTTTGATCCACTATTTTATATGCTATAATTATTATGTTTATATTGATGTTTATTGTGTGATTACTGTTTTACTGGTTTTTACTGTTTTTTTTTTTTTTTAATTCATACTATATGATTTAGGCTTACATGTGTAAGTTAGCACAAGTAATGTCAAGTAATGTTAAGTTTCCATTTTGAATGTCAAGCCTCTATCTTGTGTCCTCTGCCTGTGTGTAACCTATGACTCGCATCTAACCAGTCTCATGTAAATTGGTTCCTGAATGAATGGGGATGAATGAGGGTGCTTGAGATACAATGGTAGCAGGCCTCTACTGAATAATCAACTCAGTGACTGGACCATTGCCTTCCATTGACTTACCCAGGAACCATGGATGCAGCATTTGGAAGACAAAGACCCTACAGAAATCAGGTAACCCACTAGTGCAACACAGACACCTGGGACTGCACATCCTTGTCTGGAGTGCAAATGCTTGGTACACCAGGGCTGACCCTTGCCTGGGCATGCCCCTGCCACTAGGGTCATAGAAAGCCTGCCCCTATAAAAAGGGGTAGTGAAGACAGACCTAGCAGGAATGCCATTTCCATCTGGATCAGACCAGCTCCATGTCACACTGCCTATCTACCCCAGAGGCCCTCCTGGCAACTCCCTCTGGATAACACCTTGCTGAAGGAGACCCTGACTGGCCATTGAGGACCAACTTTCAGCCTGGGATAGGTAGATATTGCCCAACTTGGATCCTGTCTCTCTCTCTTCCCAGACTTCAGCCCATCTACCAAGCATCTTTGACCCCTGCTGCCATTGTATGTGTGCATGTGTGAGTGGGTGTAAAGGAACCAATAAGCTCTAGAGCCTGTATATTGTGTCCCCATCTCTTTCTGTTGAATAAACCCACTGTTATTTGGAACCCCGAGTTGGGGTATATGTTACTGCATCCCGGCCCCATCCCCATGTTAATTCCCTCTTGGCTCTAAACCATCCCCCATTCTCCTGATCTCCTCTTAAATCCACTCGCTGCCTCTCTGTCTCGCTCTCTGCCCTGTTCCTGTCATTTTCTGTTCCCCTTCTGCTGCCTCTTAGCTCTCTCACGCTCTGCCTCCCCAGCTCCTGACACTCACTGCCTCTCTCTCTCTCTGCTCCCAGGATCCCCACAGCCCTGTAGCCCATCTCTGGGTCTACCAACTCAGCCCCAGTCCTCCCAGCACTTCCCTGCAGGCCCCAGCCTGGCCCCAGGCCCCCCAACCTGGCCCCAGTCTTCTCTGATTCCCCTTACAGACCTCTAGCCCATCCTAAGCTCTCTTGACCTGGCCCTGGTCCTCCCGGTGCTGCCCTGAAATTCCCCCAGCACCTGGAGCCCTTCTCCAGCTCCTGACACCACTCCCCGCAGCTTCTCCAGCTGCCCCAGAGCCCTTCTCCTTCTCCCCGGTAGCCCCCACAGTCTCCCCAGCAACCAGAGCCCTTCTCTGGCTCCCGGCACCTGGAGCCCCTCTCCACAGCTTAGTGATCTACTCAGAACCCTTCTCCCACTCCCTGACCCAGCATCTGGCTTCCCTGGCACTCTCTGCAGTTTCCTCACTCCCCTGGAGCCCCTATCCAGCCCCTGCAGCTCCCTGCAGCTTTTCCTGGTGCCTGGAGCCCTTCCCTGGCTCCAGCACCTGGGGCCCCTCCCCTCCCAGCTTACTGATCTCCCCAGAGTGCTTCTCCAGCCCCCATAGTCTCTCTGGCAGCTGCGCACAGGTTTTCCCCGGTGCAAAAAGCCCCAAGTCAGCTCCAGCACCTGGAGCCCCTCCCCCCGCTTCCTAGTCTCCCCAGCAGCTTCCCAGCTCCCCCAGAAGCCCCACAGCTTTTCTCCAGCTCTCAGCAACCAGAGCCCCTTCCCCCCCAGTCTACTGATCTCCCCGGCAGCCCCTCTCCAGCACCTGTGGCTCCCTGACCTAGCTCCCAGTACTCCCCCAAACCCCTCCAGTTCCCCCCACTCCCAGTTTCCATCTCCCCACCTACCTTTTGGCTCCCCTGCAGCTCCGACTCCAGCTCCAGCTCCAGCCCTAGCCTCTCTGCCAGCTTCTCCCCAGCATAGCTCCTCTGTACTGCTGGCTTTGAGCATTGTCCTTTAACCAACTAACATCAAGTAACCTAAAGTAACCCCAAGCCTCAGTTCCTCAGCCCATCTTCTCTCTAGTCTACTGGTTCTAATCCTGGTCCCAGAAACTTCCACTCCCTACACTTTCACTCTCTCATCTTAACCTTCCCCCAGGTATCCCAAGTACCCCAAGCACACACATACACACTGTACCAGCAAAGTTAGGAACTCACCTGTGTGTATGTGTAGGTGGGTGGCTTGTGTGTGAACTGGTAAATATATATATGCCATGTGCATGATATAAAAATTAACAATCTGTGTATGTGTGCAGGTGTTAGTAACTGATTTTGTCTAATTTTTGGTGTGTGTAGTGTGTAGGTGCTTGAATTGGTGATAGGTGTGCATGTGCCTAGGCTGGTAATTTTGGATGTGTGCACGCCTGAGTTGGTAGTGTGTGTATGTGTATGCGCCTGGTGGGGGGTTATGCTCCTAATTCATTTTTGTGTTGGTATATGTGCAAATACGTTACACCCTCCCACCTAACAGAGCAATTTGAGATCCTGAGAGTTGGCCTGGCCGCACAGGACAACAGTATAAGTGGCAAAATGTGCATCAGTGCTGAGAAAATGTTGGCAGTACACTTTTCAACTAAAAAACATAGAAGGTGTTTTAGTTCAAAAGCACACCACCACCATTTTCTTTACACTGACACATATTTTGCCACTTATACAACTGCATGCAACACAGCACAGTCCATGTTAGCTCACATGTGGAGAAGACTAGATTAATCAAGTCTGCTCTGAAGTGGTGGATCTCTAGCCCTTCATGGGACCAAAAAATAAATGTATAAATGCCCCTTGAGTCTAAGAAAGGGCACCTTGGGCATGTTCACACATGCAAGCATGTGTGCCTGCAGCAGCTCAAATAGAAGTGGTGCAAATTTGAGAATGCACTTTTTGCCTCAGCACACATGCTCGGACATGCACTTTGGTGTGAAGCAAACTGTGACACTTGGGGCAAAATAACCTTGCCTGGCTCCTCCTCGATCTGCAACCAGGGGGAGCTAGAGCCCGGGGTCAGCACCTGTGCTGTCCCTAGCAGTATAAAAAGCATCCCTGGCAAGTAGCTCAGGGCTACTAGCTCTCAGAAGTTTCTGGAGCCCAGCCAATTGGTACCTGGGAACACTATCCCTTGTGCCAGCTGGACTGTTGAAGCAGCCCTGAGAGTTCCCTGCACCCTCTACCCACTGCAGAGGTATGGCAGTGGGGGCTGCTGCCTGGCTGTGACCTGCTGTGCACCTGCCAGACCCAGATGGGGACTGCACAGCCAGCAGAGGCATCTGCCCCTCTGGGCCAGCTGCCAGTAAACTGTGGTTGCAGGGTTGGTCTCTGTGCAGCGCTACTGCCATGTGTGCCCCCTGCCCCACCATCTGGGCAGCTATTGCCCAGAAGATGTTCCGGGTGTGGTGGCCTGCTTTGAACTGTCAAAGCATGTCCTCCTGGCCCCATTTGGCCAGGAGGTCAGCCACAGCCAGCTGGGTCCAACATACTAGCTCTGAGCAGGCAGGGTCCTGCCACTGGCCTCGCTAGCAGGAATTCTTCCTATTGGAAAACTGAATAATCGCTGATAAAAAAAAAAAAAAATCCAAAAGTCACTCTGTAAAAATACCCCTGAATCCATTTTCCTTCACAAGGAAAACAAAAGACCACTATAACGAGACAGAGTGAGCAAGACAGAGACAGCAATCAGCTGGACAATGCTTTATTGATATATCTACAGTGGTAAAGCAAGTCTCTTATCATAATAATAAAGTGAACTCTAAATACATGTTTCATGAAGTCTTGAATACACATTCTGCTGCACTCCCACAGGGAGATGGCCCCCACACAAGGGGTTTGGCCCCCCAACAGGGGGTCTGACTCTCCAATATGGGGTTCAATCTCCAAACAAGTGGTTTGCCCCTCCCAACAGGGGGTCTGCCCCCCAAACAAGGAGTACAGCAACCAAACAAGTGGTCTGCCCCCCCAACAGGGGGTTCAACCCCCAAACAAGGGGTCCACCGCCAACAGGGGGTTCAACCCCCAAACAAGGGTTTTTCCCTCCAACAGGGGTTTCAACCCCCAAACAAGTGGTACAGCCCTCAAACAAGGGGGTTGCCCCCCCCAACAGAGGATTCAGCCTCAAACAAGGGTTCAGCCCCCACACAAGGGGTATGCCCTGCCAATGGGGGCCAAATGGCCCCTGCAATGGCTACCACCCCCCATCCCCCACCAGTTGCTGCAGCCCACCCCAATGGCTGCCCCACCCAGCCCCACCCTCCAACTCGCACTCCCAGACCCCCATGGCTAACCCCACAATCTCAAGCACCATCACAAAACCCAGAAAAAAAACAGAAAAAAAGGGAAAAAAAGCCTCTGCTTACCTTTGAAGCAGAGATGTGTGGGGGAGGGGGCTCCAGGGCCTCCTGGCAGAGCCTTGGGGCAGAACAGGGCATCGTGGGGGGCAGCAGGCCCAGACTGTGGCTGCTGGGGCTGTCAGCCTGCCCCGCACTTTGTGGGTGGGGCCCCAGTCAGCCACACGCAGCCAGAGTGCCCATAAGTGCTGGGCATTCTTTTTTAAGCTGTAGGGTGGGGGGCAGGGATGGGGGGGCTTGGGGGGATGGGGCCAGCCAGGGCAGGGGGAGGGGGGTTTGGGGGGGCTGGCAGGGGGGAGGGACCAGCCTCAGCAAGTGTCAGGGACTCAGGGGGGCTGGCAGGGGGAGGGGCTGGCCCCAGCAGAGGGGCTGGGGGAGTGGGCGGGGCCATCGGGGTCTCCCCATGGTCCCCTCCGCCCTCCTCCAGCCCCCCTGACCCATTACTCACCAGCACCAGAGCCCTGGTGCTGAAACAATTGGCCTGGCCGGCCGCGTGTTTCAGCACCAGGGTGAGAGCCAACCATAGAGAAGCTCTGGCAGCCAGAGCGTCTCCATGGAGGACTCGGCCTCGGGTTGCCTCAGGACAGGCACAGTCCAGGACCGTGCCCTGCTCCACTTTTTTAAACTTTGATTTTTTTAGACCCCTGGATATCCAGGAGTCTAATTTTCTCCCCGTGCTGCAAACTTGCAGTGCGGGGAACATTTTTTCATTCCCACACGTGCCTGTTGCCTCTCCTCAAAGGGGTTTCAGGCAGGGCAAGAGGCATGTGCATGCTCGTCTGGACGTGCCCCTTGAGTCTAAAAAGGTTGTGAACCACCACCTTAGAGTCTAACTCATTAAGAGAGACATCAGCTTTTGTAGGCAACAGCCCAGTTTACAGATGCTATGATAAAACTTTTACCTATAAAAACTTATGCGTCTCTGAACAATTTAGTCTCTAGGGTGCTACCCTGTGCTGCCTTCTTCCTGAATTCACACTAACATAGGAAAATAACTCAAGACATAAGAATTTCATTTAAAAGATTTATTGATATCAAGTGAATGTGTTTGGCTTGATTAAAAACAAAACACAGTGTACTCTGAGAAAATTTGCACCAGTTAATGCAGCAGTATCATATGGGTTTAGATTTTCTCACTGCTTTCAGAAAAGGATTTCTTGATTTTTAGTTATTTCACTCTTAGATGTAGTCTAACTGACAAACTTGGTCAAGCCATTTGCCACCTTTTGTGTTTGGATTTCGGGGGGGGGGGGCGTTCATAAATGTTACAGCTGACATTCTTGGAGCAAAATGTTCTATTGCTCAAGAATCTACATGTAATTCTGCAGACTGATATGCGATGACCACATTATCAGCTACTAAAATACAAATTGGTCACATTGTTCAAATAGTTCCATATAATCCTGAAGATGGATATTGCCAAAATAGACAGCTTCAAACTAACTGTTACACTTTGTGATTTCTGTGAAAGGCATAGAGGTACTTTCTTCTTTGTCTAGGGGTATTGATGAAACTGTACAAAGCAGACAATAAAGTCCTGCTTTATACCAATATGTTAATTAGTCTACAAATATTTTTCCTCAAGAAATTAAGCACATGTGAAATGCTAGTCATATGTACTGATTGTTCTCAGGTCTTTTGTCATGCATCCAGGATTTTTATTTTCAAAGGGATATTTGAACCATATACCTGAATAGTTTCCATCAGTACCTTACTAATCATTTTGGAGTGCTGTTTCTGGGGTTGCTCAATAAGGGAAAGAACAATCAAGTTCCAAACTCCCATTTTCCACCCCTGGTAGACTGTCTATATAAAAATAATATGCCACATTTACAAAGGTTAGAGCTCAACTCTTTTGAGCATCTTTTCTTTTATCTGCAAAAAGGTTAAAGTCAAGCCAGTCTACCCATAATTATTTCAACCCATTTACATGTTTTTCAAAAAGCTTTAGTAAATACTGTATTCTCAAGTGATCCAAATAAGGTATGGCACTTTTTTTTTCAAAGAACCTTCCCAAGCAGCTTTACCTAAGCACAGTTTTCTAAAACATGAAGTGTAACATTAATAGTACGAAACTCCTCTGTAGTAAGTGAACCACTCTCCTAGGAGGCATTTGTTTGACTATATAAAAAAATGAAACAAAAAAACCCCACTCACTTACCTTTTATATACCTCAGTGTTCTTTCCTGCTGCAGATGCAGTTACTCACATCTTTCATTTATGCAAAGCATTCTCAAGATGTTTGTCACAGCTTGCTTTTTTGTTGAAACCCACTGGAACATAATGCATTGTACAAAACACAATGCTATTGCTTTCATGAAACATTCCATTTGGATACTTTTCACTTCTCTGCTTCACATTTAGATTTGCCACTTTGTTCACACTTGCTATAGCCATTTTTTAAAAATCTCATCTCAATAGCACTTATCCACTCTCTTGCACAGCTACTTATCTCATCGGCTAACCTATGCTTGCCCATGTAAGCAACGTGGCATACACAACAGCTAAATAATAATTCTATTTTTAATGATATATCTATTTATTTGAATCAATGCCAGCCTATAGCATGACATACAATTTTGGTAGCAGCACTCAGCATCTCCTATGTCAAACAGGTCATGGAATGTTGCTTCTAGGATGGATTTATGAAGCAGCTATTCATGGTCGGTTACTACATTTCTGCTCACGAAGTCTACCAGGTAGTTTGTAGCCCATAAAATTAAATAGGGTCACTGTAGAATTTGTGCTGATACCCCTGGTGTTGTGGTCACTATCCAGTTACAGTCCCATTGTCCTTCTTTACTTGCATGCGATTCCTTGATGGAAAACAGATAAATATGTAGCAAAACCCCATTTCTTTTTTATATATTTATTTATTTTAAAATGCATTCCCTCCCCTTCCCCAATCATTTCTGACTTTTTCTCTCCCTCTCTTTTCCCTATAGATGAGTATAAGTAAGCTAAGACATAGAATAAGCGTTAAACATTTTTATTTTGGTAGCAAGTTTTTGGTTTTGGATACCCACCATTTTATATTGTATTATTATTAGATTGTATTGATTCTTACTGTTGTATATTGTATTATTATTATTTTCGTATTGATTTTTATTTTTTCATATGGAAATTGTATGGTTTTGGCCTGTGTTTGTAAGTGAACCAAAGTCATGTCAAGTTTCCATTTTATATGTCAAATCTCCATCTTCTGTCCTGTGCCTGGGCATCCCATGTTGCAACTGTATGAGTCACGTACCCCTCCCATGTAAATCGGTTCCCCGATGAATGTGTGTGTTTGGGAATGATTGAAACACAATGGTAGCAGGCCTCTACTGAATGGCCTGTAATGACTGGGTCATCACCTCGCATTGATTCACGCAGGAACCACAGACCTCACCCAGGAACAGAGACAAGACCAGCATTTGAAAGACAAAAGACCTTGCAGAACCAGCAACTCTACCATTGTACCCCACCATTACAGACACCCGAAACTGCACATCCCTGCATGGAGCACACATGCTTAGTACACCAGGGGCTGACCCTTGCCCGGCCATGCCTCCTGGCACTAGGGTCACACAAGGTCTGCCCCTATAAAAAGGGGCAGTGAAGACAGACCCAGTGGGAATGCCATTTCCATCTGGACCAGCACCATGCTACACCACCTATCCACCCACAGGCCCTGCCGGCAACCCCACTCTGGACAACACCTACTGGACAAGGACCCCTTCCAGCCTGGATAGGAAGATATTACCTGCACACCTCCTCCTACAATTTGGACTCTCTCTCTCTCTCCTCCTGGACTTCAGCCCATGCACCAAGTCTCTTTAACCTGTGCTGCCATTGTATGTGTGTGTGTGGGGGGGTGCAAGGGAACCAATTTGGCATTGTCACCATCTCCCCTGTTCAATAAAACCACTGTCATTTGCAACCCTGGGTTGGGTCATGTTTTAATGAATCCCAGGCCCTTCCTTATCTTAAATTCCAACCTCATTCTATCTCTCTCTCTCTCTTTTTCAATTCCAGGCCTCACCCCTCTCCACTAGTTTCCTGATCTCCTCTCATTTCCTACTGCCTTTTCCCTATGACTTTCTGTTGCCTTTCTCTGCTTTCCTGCTGCCTTTCAGTCTCTCCTGCTGCTTTTTCTGTGATTTTCAGCTGCCCTTCTCTCTGTTTTCAGGCTCCTCCTCCCCCCCCCCCCCCGCTACAGCTTCCCAGACTTCTCTAGCTGCCCCAGAGCCATCCTCTGGCTCCCCCACACCCAGAGCCCCTCTTTAACACCCACACTTTCCCTTAGTCCCATTTTTCCCTGTCCCCATCTACCTTTTCAGTTTCCCCGTAGCTCTGGCTCCAGACCTAGACTCTGTGCCTGCATGCTTCCGTGCTCTGTAGGCTTTGGGCATTGTCTTTTAATCAATTAAAATCAATTAACCTAAAGTTACCCCTGAGCCTCAGTTCTTCAGTCCAGGCCCCTGCAGTCTACTGGTTCTCATCTTGGTCCTGGTAACTTTAACTCCTTACACTTCTGCTTTCTTACCTTAACCTTTCCCCAGGTATCCCAAGTACACCAAGCACATGCATACATGCACATCACAACACCCAACTTAGAAACTCACTTGTGTGTATGTGTAGGTGGGTGGTATGTGTGTGAATTAGTGACTACATACACACACACACACACACACACACATATATATACACACATACACACACACACACACACATATATAAATATCATTGTGTGTGTGGTGTATGAATTAGTAATCCACGTATATGTATTGGATGTGCAGGTGTTGGTAACTGGTAACTGATTCTGTCTAAATGTGGTGTGTGTAGCATGTATGGGTTTAAACTGGTGATAGGTGTGCATGAACCTAGACTGGTTATTTTGAATGTGTGTGTATCAGAGTTGCTAGTGTGAGTGTGTTTGTGTATACATATATACATATACATACATATGTACATACACACACACACACATTATATATATATATATATATATATATATATATATATATATATATGGCATTGTGTGCATGATATACAAATTAGTTATCTGTGTCTAACTTCGGGGGTGTATAGTGTATGTGCTTTAATTGGTGATAAGTATGCATGTGCTTAGGCTGGTTTGGATGTGTATGAGCCTGCGCTGGTAGTGTGTGTGTGCGCATGTGTGTGCACCTAGTTGATTTGTGTGTGTTTCATATATGTGCAATTGTGTCACACCCTCCTGTCTAACAGTGCAATATTGAGATCCTGAGAGTTGGCCTGACTCCCCATGGCAACAGATATAGAAGGAAAATGGAGATCGGGAGGTAAACTTCCTAGTAAGGAACTGAGTCATGACCGTGGGCCTCTTCACAAGGCTCGTCCAATCTCTACACCTCTTGTGACCACACCTGTGGTGTTCCAGGCGTCCATGCCTCCCTGGGATTCTCCCTCTCCTGCTTCCATATTGCACCCTGTCTTCCCTCTTGGCCCAGTTTTTGGGGCTTCTCCAACCCCTAATTCAGTCCTTGGAACTTCTCCTTAGCCAACTGATTCTCAACCAGATTTAAAAAAAAACAAACCCATAGCTGTGGTCTGACTTCTTTGCAAGAGAAAAAATGCTTTGTTATTTTTGTGTAGGCAGAAAAAAGAGTGAGTGAAAACTAAGATCTGACATTTTTCAAGGGGTGCCTCAAGTCTAAAAAGGTTGAAAAATGATTGCCCTAGCCTCTCCTTATGCCTCCCTAGTGTATGCTTCCCAATTAACACAGCCTTCAGGGCTTGTCTACCTTTTCTACCACCTGTGGTCGTAGAGAACCTAAATGTGGATCCCAGACCCTAATTGTGCCATATTGGCTATAATTATGGACTTCAGCCACTCCAACACCCACCTCCACTCCTCACAGGTTTCACACAGTTGTAGTTCCACGGAGCCTTCTGACAACCAACAAAGGTGTCCTGTCAGCCCCTTGTTCAGGCTTCAAACTTCCCAGCTGTGGCTTTTTTCCCTCTGGATAATATACTAGCACTGCCTCACTACCTTGGACCTCAGCTCCTTGGCCTCAAGCCCTTGCTTCCCTGTCCAGAATAGGTCTCAAACCACAGAGTGTCCTAGGCACCCTGCTGCATGGCCTCTAAAAACCCCTGTAGCCACAATCAAGTCCTCCAGTCAGAGCATAAACTCTGAAGGAAAAACAACTATAACACAAAGAATAAACCACACAGTTACAACTCAGACATAAACCCTTTTTGAGGTCTCTAACACATACGCTAAGGAGCTGGCTTGTTTCCTAAACCTCTAAGGTACGATAAAGACCCCAAGATTGTGGGGCAGTGACAGCATGGGGCCAGGGCAGAGCTGGGATGTGGTAACTGCACATCCCTGACAACAGAACTGATGGTCTGCCCCAGTCCTGCACTGTCATGACCTCATAAACCTGGGGTCTCCATGGTACCTTGGAGGCTTAGGGAACAAGCCAGGGGCAGGGCATGCAGCTGGGCAGGGAGCTGTTTCCAGTGGCAGGATCATGGGACAGTTGACAGCATGTGGCTGGGGCTGGGACAGGACCGCAATCCACGCCCTGTACATGCCTGCCCATGGAACCCATACCCATCACAGGGGCATGCAGGGAGAAGATTGTAGCTCTGCCCTGGGCCTCTGCCCTGCAATGTCACTTTCCCAAGATCCCAGGGTCTCCCCAGCCCCACCCACCTATGTTGTTTCTGGACACCACTCCCCACTGGCCCATGGCCTCATCCCAGCTCTCAGCCACATGCCCTGCTCACATGGGTGCTGCTGCTGAAGGTAGATTCAGGGCAGGTGGGCCAGAGTGCCCAGGCAGCAGCAACCAGAAGGAGGCAACAGCAGCAGCCAGAAGGAGCTGCCACTGCAGGGGCTTTTGGGAAATTGAGTCTAGCTGCCATGCTGCCCCAGCCCTGCTGTGTACCCAGAGGCAGTGGGACTGGCCACACATACCATGGCACAGGCTGCTTCTCATGCCTGGTCTGGGTGGGACTGACGGACCCACCACAGACCATTTTTTGCCCATCCCTGACCTAAGCCCTGTCCCAGTCACATGACCATAGCCACCATTAACAGCAACCAGGTGCTGTTGCTTCTAATCAGTAGCTGAGCACTCTTCTGCCTGCAGGCAGAATCCTGCTGCCCATTTAACTGTTGTGCTCACACCAGCTGTCCCTTGCACCTAGAACCCCTGCAAGAAGAACTACTTTATTTACTAGTTCTATCCTGCTCTGCTATCTCATTCCCAGTAACAGGGGTGTTCTATTACAAGATGACACAGGTGAAATCTGGCAAACAGTTTCATGTATGTACTTAACTATATGCTAGCACCCTAACCCAAAACACAAAAGTGCTCTTAGCATGTGTCCTTCCTGTTAATCATGATATACTGACTGAAGAATGAGGAGCTGTCTTCTGGCATACACATTTTTATGAACTGTACACAGAGCTCCTACAAAAATCCTATAATCTGAAATGATGTGAGAGGGTTTCTTGCATCTCATCAGGAGTCTTAGCAAAGAAAATGGAAAAAAAATGCGAACAAGAACTGGTTTGTTCTCCTACTGGGTCTTGTCTCTGACCAGTCTGTCATCCAGATATAGGTAGATGAGTATACCCAATATCTACAAATGTGATATGGTGTCCCTACAGCCAAGGACTTCATTAAAATATTTGGTCTGATTGAAATCCTGAAGGGAAGAACTCTTTATTGATAATGACTTGGTCCCACTGTGGTTCTCAGGTATGTTCTGTCACTGAGTATATGATGGGGGCACAGAAAAATAGACCAGTTATAGAGCTATCAAATTATATTTGTGTAAACTGTTCTTACAGGGGGGACGACCACCACTGCTGGCCCGCTGAACAATCCTTGCAAAGCCAGCGGATCATGGCACTTAAGGGAGCCCGCCCCAGCCCCAGCCCTGGTAAAATCTGTGGGCAAGGAAGGAGCCCCCCAGGGGGCGCTTGCCTGCCTGTACACAAATGCCAGGAGCTTGGGGAATAAGCAGGAGGAGCTCATCCTCCTGCTCAGTGCAAACAATTACAATGTCATAGGGATCACAGAGACCTGGTGGGACTCCACCCATGACTGGACCACGGGGATAGATGGCTATACCCTGTACAGGAGGGATCGTGTAGAGAAAAGGGGCGGGGGTGTAGCTCTCTATGTTAAGGAAAGCTACGCGTCCCTGCAAGCCGATATTGGTGACCAGGGTGGACGGCTGGAGATCCTCTGGGTTAAAATCCATGGGAACACGGCACAGGGGACACAATGGTGGGAGTCTATTACAGACCTCCCACCCAAAGTCCTGAGCTAGACCAGGAGTTTGCTCAGGAACTGGCTGAGGCAGCTTGCTCCAGGAGCATGGTTGTCATGGGTGACTTCAATTACCCAGACATCTCGTGGGAGGATCGCTCAGCAAAATCTGAGTGGTCGCAGAGCTTCCTCTCATGCGTGGATGACCTCTACCTGACTCAAGAAGTCTATGGGCCAAAGAGAGGCAAAGCGCTGCTCGACCTGGTGCTGGCTACTGGGGAGGACCTAGTCGGCAACCTAGTGATCGATGGGAAGCTGGGTGACAGCGACCACGAGCTGATCACCTTCACCATCTGCCGAAAAGCTGGCAAGTCGGTCAGCAACACGCAAGTCCTTGACTTCAGGAAAGCCGACTTTGACAAGCTCAGGAGGCTTGTCAGTGAGGCCCTAAGGGACTGTGACCGCAGGGAGAGGGGAGTTCAAGAAGAGTGGTTGCTCCTCAAGGGAGCGATCCTCAATGCACAAACTAAGTCTATTCCATCTCGGAGGAAAGGCAGCAAGAGGGCACAGCAGCCCCCCTGGCTGTCCAGGGACCTAGCAGACCTCCTGAGGCTAAAAAGAAAGGCCTACAAAGGATGGAGGATGGGAGTCACCTCCAAGGAGGATTATTCTGCACTGGTCCGGTCCTGTAGGGAGCAGACCAGGAAAGCCAAGGCTGCAACTGAACTCCAGCTAGCTTTGAGCATCAAGCACAATAAAAAGTCCTTTTTCAGATATGTGGGGAGCCGGAGGAAAAGCAGGGGCAACGTTGGACCCCTGTTGAACCAGATGGGGCAACTGACAACTGACGCCCAGGAAAAAGCCAACCTATTAAATAGGTACTTTGCGTCGGTCTTTCATCAGCCCCATGGGACGCCTGTGCCCGCTACAGGGCCGGGAAGTCCGGGTGAGGGTGATCCCCTGCCCTCCATTAATGCTGACTTTGTGAAGGAACATCTTGAGAAGCTGGATACCTTCAAGTCAGCCGGCCCTGACAATCTTCACCCCAGGGTACTCAAGGAGCTGGCGAGCATCATAGCCCAGCCTCTAGTGCGGATCTTTGAAAACTCTTGGCGCTCTGGTGTAGTGCCCGAAGACTGGAAGAAGGCCAACGTGGTGCCTATCTTCAAGAAAGGGAGGAAAGTGGATCCGGCTAACTATAGGCCCATCAGCCTGACTTCTATCCCGGGGAAGATCTTAGAAAAGTTTATTAAGGAGGCCATCCTTAATGGACTGGCCGACGCCAACATCTTAAGGGATAGCCAGCACGGGTTTGTTGCGGGTAGGTCTTGCTTGACCAATCTCATTTCCTTCTACGACCAGGTGACCTATCACCTGGACAAGGGAGATTAGATTGATGTCATATATCTTGACTTCAAAAAAGCCTTCGATCTGGTGTCCCATGATCGTCTCTTGGAGAAACTGGCCAATTGTCGCCTTGGGTCCCCCACGATCCACTGGCTGGAAAATTGGCTCCGGGGTTGGACCCAGAGGGTAGTAATTGATGGAAGTCACTCATCGTGGTGTCCTGTGACCAGTGGGGTCCCCCAGGGCTCTGTCCTTGGACCCATACTGTTCAACATCTTCATTAATGATGTGGACACTGGAGTCAGAAGCGGACTGGCCAAGTTCGCCGATGACACCAAACTTTGGGGCAAAGCATCCACGTCAGAAGACAGGCGGGTGATCCAGGCTGACCTGGACAGGCTCAGCAAGTGGGCGGATGAGAATCTGATGGTGTTCAACGCCGATAAATGCAAGGTTCTCCACCTTGGGAAGAAAAACCCGCAGCATCCTTATAGGCTCGGCAGTGCTATGTTGGTTAGCACTATGGAAGAAAGAGACTTGGGGGTCATCATTGACCACAAGATGAACATGAGCCTGCAATGCAATGCTGCGGCTAGTAAAGTGACCAAAACACTGGCTTGCATCCATAGATGCTTCTCAAGCAAATCCCGGGACGTCATTCTCCCCCTGTACTCGGCCTTAGTGAGGCCGCAGCTGGAGTACTGCGTCCAGTTTTGGGCTCCACAATTCATAAAGGATGTGGAGAAGCAGAGAGAGTCCATAGAAGAGCCACGCGCATGATCAGGGGTCAGGGAAGCAGACCCTACGATGACAGGCTGAGAGCCCTGGGGCTCTTTAGCCTGGAAAAGCGCAGGCTCAGGGGTGATCTGATGGCCACCTACAAGTTTATCGGGGTGACCACCAGTATCTGGGGGAACGTTTGTTCACCAGAGCGCCCCAAGGGATGACAAGGACGAATGGTCACAAACTACTGCAAGATCGTTTCAAGCTGGACATAAGGAAGAATTTCTTTACTGTCCGAGCCCCCAAGGTCTGGAACAGCCTGCCGCCGGAGGTTGTTCAAGCGCCTTCATTGAACACCTTCAAGATGAAACTGGATGCTTATCTTGCTGGGATCCTATGACCCCAGCTGACGTCCTGCCCTTTGGGCGGGGGGCTGGACTCGATGATCTTCCGAGGTCCCTTCCAGCCCTAATGTCTATGAAATCTATGAAATTATGTAACTTACGTCTACATGACTTTATAGTATCATAAGCACAAGAGTGTAGTTACATCCACAGTCAGAGGAAAAGTCAAAAGTCATGAATTTGTTTTGACCCTGCAAGTAATGAAATGATGAAAACAAGAATTGAACTTTCACAGTATAAAGGCAGCATATAAACAAATCAATCAATCAATCAATCAATCAAATCAATCAAGACAATTAAATGAATGAACAAGTATCACAATTATGCCTCTTTCCACATGTCTTGAGGTACTACATCTTAGATAAAGTCACTTCTGATCATGATAGGCTGTCCCTAAAAGAGCCTCTGAAAAGGAAAGAAGATAACAGTGGATGGGGAGAGAGAATAAATAATGGTATTAGATGGCTGTCACTTCCCATGACTTCCTCAACTGTCATCTGCTAGATGTCAAGGCAGACAATAGTGTATAGAATAGAGAAAGGCAGTTTCCAAAGGCAGTGTTCTGTAAGTTAAACCTTGTCCAACCTTCAGTCAAGCTCATCAAATTGGCCAACACATTGAAGGATAAACATGCAGCGCTCAAGTAAAGAAAGGTTGTGCATCCAATGTTTTTGTGACACACATGAACCTGTAGTGGAACTCATAATGATATATAGGCAAAAAACAAGATGATATACTGAGGTTATTATTTAAAAAATAAGGCATTACATGTACACATAGTTTCCCACTTTTCATCTTTTGTTAAAATTAACATGAATAACAGAATAAGGATTATCTAAATCAACTCTGAATATGCAAGACATCGGAGAAAAAATATTGTGATGATGGACCCAATTTTTCTAGAGAAAAGAAATAGCCACAAATCTCTTAAACATAAACACTCATCAAACTTAAACAACCACTAAACTTACACAAATCACTGGAAAACAAGAAAAAAGAATGAATTGTTTTACTGCAAACAAAGGCACTGGCTAAATTTAGTCAATGAACCAATTGTCCTAAATGTGGATGGTAACTGGAGGCCAGCAGTTGTTAGACTCCAATATAAAAGTTGTGATGATAATAAATAATTGTAAATGAAAGTCAAAAGATATTGGGAAAAAATCACTGAGATTTACTAAAAAGAGAAACTTTAGAAACCTGATGATGCAAACACAAATTAAAAATTAATTTCTTGGAGACACACGTAAGGTAGAGATTTTTTGTACTGGCAGTATTACTGAACACAACAGCAACAGCCGCATGAAGTAGCACATGCCTGAAGTTCACACAAACACCACAGAATCTCTGGAGTCTTTGGTTCACTGTATTAGAGCTTAGCTCAAAGCACTTTCTTAAATTAGTCAGAGTAATTAAAAAAAAATCATGCAACTTCAAGAGGGAGATAATTTGTTCTGGTGCTATACCAGAATGCAGACAGTCATGGAATGACATTGAGCAGTTGTGGCAAAACAGAAGTAGGTAGAAAACAGTTTTTTGCTACCGACATTGTGGTCAATACAACACTTCCACAATTTTTAATGAGCCACAAGTAGAAGCTGATTGTCATATTTATATAATTTACCATCTATTAACTAATGGTGTTTCAAGACACAGTGAAATTTACTATTATCTACTGAGTAAAAGATAAGCTTGAATTCAAGACACATTGGTTTTTCTTTTAGTATTTTACCTGACATTGAAAAAAAATCATGACCAGTAGAATTGCTGAATCTGGACAGTTATGAATGAGAGACTGATTATGATTAAAAGCACCTATTTATTAATTGAAGACTGTTCTTTCAATAATAAAACCAGAAAATGTCACAACATTTATAAATCTGATCTTGCCTAAGGCAGGCAAGGGCGCCACAGGCACTAACTGCAGAAGCTGCATTTGCCCAAGGATTCATTACCTTCAATTAGTCAAGTATTTCAAATTACAAGCTACCTTTTGTATTTTTGGTTTGTTTTAGACAGACTAAAGAAACTTGTAGCAAGGGAGGTGATCAAGATAGCAGATACAAGCTTGTGATATTGTGAACTGTAAGCAAGTGAATGTTTCATTTAACCTTTCTGTATACCAATGTAAATCTGTTGATAGAAGCCCAAGAAAACTGAAACTGAGCTTTGTGCTTGTAGTTTTTAGCTGCTCTACCTTTTTCTCTTTAAAACCTTTTTACTTGATGATGTATCTTAACACATTTCAAGAAAAACAACAATAACATTTGTTAATATTTGTAGTTTTGGAGTGTGGCAATATTTAACTGGTTAATTGACTAGCATTCCAACCCTAGTTCAGGCAGCCCCAGTAACTGGCACATCATTTTAGGGTTGAGCAGTTAACTGGTCAAATAAAGTTTGCCCAATTGACCAGTCAAATATCAGTCCAAAATTGTAAAAAAATTGCCAATAGGTCTGAATAATACATAGAAAAACATAAATTTTCCATTAATAATGTGTAAAAACAATTTTAAAAAATCATATTTTTGTCAAGAAAAACTACAAAAAATTGTAGATTTTTTAAAAAGTTGGCAAGCTCGTCAATTGACCAGTCAAATATTGTCAATTGTCCCATCAATTGACTGCATATTTTTGACTGCTCAAAGATTATAGCAATTTCATGGAAAGTGATTTTTTTGCCATTGTTTTAAAAAAATCAAAATATGGTTTAAAAAAAAATTGACACATTTCTTAATGGAAAGTTTGTGATTTTTCTGTGTATTATTTGACTGTATTGGCATTTTTTTTTTCAATTTCTGACCAATATTTGACTGGTCAATTAAACGAACTTTATTTGAGTGGTCAAATACCCAATGATAGTTCTTATTTTAAACTACTACAATCTTTGACTGGTTCAAAAATATGTGGTTAATTGACAATATTTGACCGATCAATTGACTGCCTTGCCAACCCTACATAATTTACTTGTTATAGTAAGCAAACATGTTTATAATCGTAGTGATATAGAATAAAAAGGAGAGGCTCCATACTTGCTCTTAGGTAATTTTCTACATAACAGCTCTCAACAGATAATTACTATTTGTTCCACATCATCTAAAGAACAAAATCCTAAACAGAGTATTTAATTAGCTGGACTATGCTGCACCATTAAAGCTATATTGTCAAGGAAAATAGGTTGTATTTTTTTAAAGGATGCAAAAACTGCATTAATGCAGTTGGCTGAAATATAATTGTCAGGCATTACAGGAGTCAGCTTTTATCCACAAGATATCAACCCAATTTACACACCAAAAGAAAAATTTAGGGTCAGAAAACTGAGAGGATAATGGAAAGAGCCACTAACCACTGGCAGGTCTTTGTCTGCACTGAGAATTACTATAACATGCTCAATTATACTCTGTGATATAGTACATCCATTTTTATATGAAAGGTTAAGTCCTATGGCCTGTGTTTAGCTCTCATTTTAAAAAGTACTAAAATTGAGCTAACACTGTATGAAATATAAAATGGTGGTTTATAAAGAGAATTTAATTAAATGGTAACAAAATAGAGTCCCTACTAATCAGAACTTGATAAAATATGTACTTGAACAACAAACCAGAGATCAAATAATCAAAACTAAATTAAATAGCAATTGAAAAACACCTTATACATAACTGCTAATTAGGTTGGGTATTTGACCAGCCAAATAAAATTCGGTCAACTGACCAGTCAAATATCCATCAAAAAATGTAAAAAATTGCCAATACAGTCAAATAAAACACAGTAAAAGCACAACTTTTCCATTAAGAAATGTGTCAAAAATAATTAAAAAAGCATATTTCTGTCGAAGAAAACTGCAAAAAACGTATTAATTCCCCATAAATTTACTATAAACTTTGAGTGGTAAAAAAATGTAGTCAATTGACCAGTCAATTAATAATATTTGAACATTCCATTTTCTAGCTTGCCAACCCTAATGACAATAAATGTACTGGAGTGTTCACAGAAATCATGCCTTCTACTAACAAACTTTGAAAATTATATCAAAAGTTTTGCTGTTTAATGCATAATTACTGGGAATGGTAGGAAAAAATTGTAAATTCAAAGGGTTTTTTTTAAAGTTACTACCAAAGTAGCTCAAAAGAGCTCATAGCCTCCTAGGTTGCATCCAGATGATAGCAGACATGCATTTTCCTGGTGACAAAGAGCAATGGTACACATTTGTTCCACTTCTGTTTGTCTCTGGGTAATGCCCATGTGGCACATAGCAAGTTGCCCTGGGTGGGGTGGGAAGGCTGGGGCCTGAAACTAAACTGGCTCCAGCAGCCTTACCTAAGGTCCTGGCGGCCTCCTGGGGCTGCAGCCATGGTGATACAGCAGCAGGGAGCTTGGCTGACAGACACTGGTCCCGGATGGAAGGAATAGTAAAGAATCCAGAGGCTGGCATGCAATGCAGGCAAGGAAGCCAGTCAGTGAAAATGGAAATGGAGGCATCAGGGTGTGATAGATAGGCTGGGGGCAGGGTGGGGGAAGGAGGGGATGTAGCAGCACAGGTAAAAGTGGAGAGAGGTACCTGGGGAATCAGATGTCTTTCAGGTTGCAGTGTATCATAAATCCAATGTCTATATTGAGTCCATGAGTTTGTGTACCTAGGAGGCTGATGAAGTGAAGTTGATAGGCCCGGCTTTGAAAAGTGGTTTGTAAATTCAAACAAGCACCACACCTTTCTAACCTAACCTTATCACAAGAAGCCAACTTCCTACAGCTCAAAACACAAAACCTGCCAACAATCTCCAGTACCCCCACAAACTGCACACCAGGATCTATCAAAGACAAGAATACCCAACTACCTGTGGGGGGCACATTTCTTACAAAATAACAGAAGCTCAGCAGGAACATGTTCTTCCCCTGCAGGATGGTGATGCAGTGAGTGCCCCCTCCAGCTCTGAGAGTGGGGCATAAAATGGCTTTTAAAAAATGAAAAAAGAAAATTGGTGCAGATGGAGTGAGGAGGGTGGCATTCACTTTGTGTGCACCTGGAGGTTGGGGAACCCCAGCAGTGGGAGGTTCACCTTCAGGAACATCAGCTGCTTCACCAAACCAGGATCCAACCAGGTGTGGTGGGTTGTCACTAAATCCCCAGCAATGCTGAACACCCTGTCACTCAGAACACTGGACAGGACAGGTGTTCGCAGGCAACCCTGACCAGATCCAGCCACATCTGGTTTTGGCTTGCCCAGTAAGCCAAGGAATCACACAGCAATGGCTCCACATCCTCGGCAAGATAGGCAGCCACCAAGGCTTGAGTGCTACCTGCCTGTTGGTGGGGTCTGGTGCCTCTGGACCCCAGCATGGAAGCCATGCCCTTGGCCCACATTGGCAGCACCTGTGGTGGAAGAGGAGACTGGCTGGTGGATGGTGTGCTTGTTTGTCCCACAGCATCTCGCCCCCCTTGATGCTCCAGTGGAAGTAGCTTGCTACCTTCCTGCATTTGGAAATGAGCTTGCTGGTGGTGCTGGCACCGTCACCAGCAACCCTGTTCCCCTCCAAGTCATCCTTGACAATGAGGTGAAATTTGCATGCCACACAGCAGATGCTAACAAAGTTGGCATCATAGACCTCCTTGACCATATTGGCCCCATTGTCCGTGACCATAAACCTGCGGGTGTGCTCACCCCGCCCAATGAGCCACCCCTGCACCAAGAACTTTATGGCCCCCATGATCTCTTTTGCTGTGTGGAACTCATCCATCACCTCAGCTTGAAGGAGAACCCACAACGGCCTGACTGGTCGCATCAGTGCCATGTGATGGAGAGGTAGGTGTGATCTCCACCCTAACTTCTCCAGGTGACTGAGATGAAGTCTAAGTCCACCTGTAGACCTGCTTTGCACTGCTCCTCCCTCAATTACTCTCTGCATGCCTCATAAAGGGAGGGCACCAACATCCTGCTGAAGGTAGTGTGCCTGGGCACTTGGTAGGATGGGGCCATGAGTGCCATGAGACAACTGAACTATGGCCGCTCAACTAGGGAGAAAGGCTGGCCACCTACAGCAATCATCTCCCCAGTGGTCTGGGTGATCTCACTCACCCTTGCAACATGCCTCCATTTCTGTCCACCTTTTCCCCACTGTTCCAGGGTGGCCTGCCTCTGCTTTGAGAGGACAGGGTCTTTGGAGTGAGAAGGGGACTTCTCTTTGTGTCTGCTCCCACTGCTGCCAGGATGAGGAGGAGCAAGGGAAGGGGGTAGTGCCAGCACAGATGCATCAGCACCCCTGTGGTGCTCTTGTGTTTGTTCCTTTGCCTTGGCTGGTTTTGACTCAGCAGTGTAGGTAGATAGTGTACATGGGATCATCTGCCAGCTCAAAATGATCCCAGACCACACTACCCATGTGCTTCTGGGGTGCAGGTGCATGTGTGGATGTTGCATTTTCTCCCTCCTCAGCAGGCAGAGGCATAGCAACAGGAGGAGCAGACTCAGCTGAGCTTCTTGCCTCTGCAGCCTCTACCTCAGCCTCCTCTGAAGTGCCTTCTGGGGAAGGAGACCTGGCTCTAGGGGAAACTTGAGGAGCATAAACTCAGCTGATTCCTCCTCCTTCCCCAGAATTTCCCTTGCTATGGCACTCAGATCCAGTGCTAGCTCCTCCTCTGGTACTGGAAGGCGCAGCCTGGGAAGTGAAATGAAGGTGGAGGAGAGTGTCATGCTGGTGGTGGTGCTGGTGCTGGTGCTGCTGGTTGTTGTCTTGGTGCTGCTGGGGGGTTGTAGGGCTGGTGCTCTTTGAGGGGATGAAGTCTCAGGCAAAGGCAGTGGCACTGGCACTGCTCCCCTCTCCTTGTTGCTTGTGGAAGCCTCATCCCTGCTAGTTATAGGAAAGAGGCTGCATCTCAATTTGGCGGGGGGGGGGGGGGCAGGAGGAAGACTTACACCTCACCCTCTACCCCCTCTTCCTTCCCTGAAGGCTTGCCAGCTACATTTCCACCAGGCTTCATTGTGTAAATTTGCTTTTATACAAATATATAAATGTATATGCATTCCTATATAAATTCTATAAGGTGTGTAGTCTTCTATGCCACAAGGTATAAATGTATAGACATAAAATATAAATGATTCTCCCTTTCCATATAAATTAAATTCTACAATATGATATCCAATATCATTATAAAATTGAAAAAAATAAATCAATTAATATAATAAAATAAAAGCATTTAGAAGAAAGAAAAAGGTATCCTGGAATCCCTCTTGCTAAGATATGCTAGCAAGTAGGAAATCATTCAAATCAATGTTAGCCTTTGCTGTCTAACACTCCTGAGCTGCTGGAACATAGCTCACTAACTGTCAGACCCCAAGGCAGAAAGCAGGCCAGTTCAAACTATCCTGCCTTTTATGCTGGTTTTCCATGCCATCCTCCAGAGCACTGGGATTGGAAGGGACCTCAGGGAAGGATCACAGTCACTGGCCAGCTACACAGTCAATATGAGAGCAGTCCTTACCCCCTCTTCCCCTTCCCTCTCCTTACTTTCTGTTTCCCTGAAGGCAAACCTAGCTTCAGCTTCAAAACTTGAAAGATTTTGAAAGTTTCAAAATGTTTTAACTGCTCTCGTTTCATTTTGAGTCTATTTTGAACCCTTTTGTTTTATTTCAATTTCGCTGTTTCAAGCTCAAAACGAGTTGAAATGGCATTGAAATGAAACATCCTGTGAAATTTTGCACAGCCTTAATGACTATGGGCAGATCACATGCTCCATTTTCATCTCTGACCTATGGGCAATGCCTCTTTTTTTCATTGAGGACTGACTCCATAGACCCTCACTCTCTAAGGAATCAGCATGCAAACCACATGGAAAAGAGAGACAATAACAAATCATACTCCATAAATCCAAATGTTACATAATGGCTATATAAACATAGAAATGCTAAACTCCCCCAAATCCTGCCACCGCTCCCCCCACTGAAGAAAAAAGAAAAAAGCTGTCACTAACAAGGCTTTGGACTTTCATTTCATCTCACTCCAGAGTTACTGGGTTGCAATATCATTCATATTTTGTTAATTTCTGCTGAATATCTTTCAATCACTTGCTGCCAGATTACAGACATACTGGTAAGCTGGTTTTAAATCCACTGCATGCAAACTGTTGCAGTGTCTCTTCCCTGAGTATGAAAGTAGTGCAAATAAATCCACCACAACAACTATAACAAAATAACAGTCCCCTTTCTGGTTGTGGGGAAGAATGTTTTAAAGATCTTCCTCTGACTTATTCTTTTTCTTGATTAAGCTACTATATAGCACATTTGGAGAAAAACCAATGCAATGTTGGCACCATACAAGGCAATGCTCTGTCCCAGAATAGAGCTTGCCAAAAAATTATCAGCAGAGATAATTACTAGGTTCTTACCAACTCTAATTAGTTAATTATACTAATATCAATAATACTGGTAATTTAAATACTTTGGAACACAGGGACGTATAAAGCAATTGCATGTATCCTTAATTAGCATAGCATCATTATAATTTGTATTTGAGTATTTGTATTTCATGAATGCACTGTGTTCACTTACAATGGCTATGTACATTTTTGGCATGACTTTTATAATATGTCACATGACAAAATTTTGGCTGTATTTTGCTTCTCTCTAAGCCCTATAACTTCCTTGTGATTATAAGTAAAGGAAGAATAGGACCTTTATATAACAACTTTTTTTTTTTTTTCTATTTGGAAGAGTAATTTTTGCTTCATGGATAAAACATTATAACTACTGGAAATTGTACTGCTTTACATTCTGATTTTTTAACAAAAGGGTAAACCTGTCAAACAAGGTAAGTGCTCAGACCTTAAAGTCACTGCTACTGACATGGTGTTTTATGCCAATTTATATTTCTATTACTTAAAGACTGCCATGTAGTTCAAAGTCAAACACTAGCTGTAACTGAGCTAAATTGAGAAAGTGTTACGTTATTATACAGTTATTAAGTTTATCTCTGATATAAACCTATTGACATTAAGAGAGTAGTAAATGGGTTACATATGGCACATACATGGTGTACAGGCTTACAGCATTGCGTTCTAGACTTCTCTATCAGTGAAAATACTTATCAACTCAAATGCTGTCAAAATTTAGAGGAGTCAAACATCACAGCTACTGAACTTGTATCTCCATTTTCTGTTTCATTTTTGGCCTTTATATAATTTCACAATATGGCTTCTTTTCTCAATTATATTGGACAATATTCATGTCTAGTTTAAATTTAACTTAAGTCCATGAAACATGTGCCTAATAGGGTTGTGCAAAGCTCTGGTCCCTGATTTGATTCAGTGGAGATTCGGCCCAAATCCAAATTGAATCAAGAGACCCTTTAATCTCTCAGAATCAAATTGGAACCTTCCAAATCAATTCAGAGATATTTGGATATAGATACAGCTTTAAATATTTTTTCTAAATATCTCAAGATGCCAAGTGGCTCATGATTGCTGCGATGGTGGGGAAGATGGAGCATCCCACAGGAGTGTGGAGGGCTCCCCAGCACAAGAGGCAGCAGACCCAGAAGTGGACCAGAAGCACTTCCGGGTCTGCCAGCGAGCATGTTGAGCCCCCCCGCCCCAACACACCACCCTGGCTCAGTGACTGGTGCCTCCTGGGTCTGGCGGGGGGGGGGGGCACCCAGGGTCCTCCTTCAGCCAAGTGCCAAGTTGGGAGGGTGCAGGGGTCTCCCCCATGCATTCAGCAGCAGACCCAGAAGTGGACTGGAAGTACTTCCAGTTCATGTCCGGGTTCACCACCAAGCACATGGGGGCACCCCCCTGCCCCATGCTCCTGTGGGGTGCTTCATCCACCCCAGCTTTACAGCATTCATGAGCTGTGCCTGGTACCTTGAGGTATGTAGAAAAACATTTAAAGCTGTGTCTATGGCCAAATCACTGATTCTCTGAATCAGCATCAAATCTTCAGTTTCAGCTGAAGCAAATCAGGGACAGTGATCCGAATCAATTAATCAAACCACTGTCCCTGATTTGGGCCAAATTCAAATCCAAATTGAATATGGCCCACTTCTCATACTCCTAGTGCCTACTTACAAAAGGACACAATTTATAAGTAGAGTAATATTGAATGGGGTATTAAAAAAATGAAGTTTGGAGTATTAAAAAAATACTTAAAAATAACTAACGTAAGTTTAGCAAACAATTGCATCTAAAACCTATAACAATTTTAGCTACCTAATGGGATTTTTAAATTACATGCTTAAAAGTATTTAAATAGATCTCTTACAAATAGCATGCAACTAAATAATTTTTATGTGCAGTTTCAGAATTATGAGACATGTTCAAAGGGCACCTGTGGCAAGGCACAGGTTGTACCTGCCACTTTAAAAGGTTTGAAAAACCTTTTAAAAGGTTTGAAAAAGCTGTGGAGGAGCCAGCAGGTCTGCAAGACCCATTTAAGCAGTCACATGACTGCAAGAGGACCCCTGGATTGGAGGAGGGCTGGGCAGCATCAGTATAAGCCCAGGTCCTAGAAGTTGAGTTGAGTTGGCAGCTGTTTCAGGGAGCTGATGGAACAATATTGCCCAACCACAGATCTGCTGCTCCCAGAACAGTCTGGAGATTAAGAGTAGGAAGGATGGGGATGGAGGAGGTTCCTGGTCCTGGGACATGACCAGAAACTTCACCCTGCTGGGGTTGGATGGTATGGTGGAGCTGCCTGTGGTGGGGCAGTCTCAATGGCACACCTGTGCCTCCCTAGTGAAAGGTGACTATGTGGGGCCAAAAAGCCTCAGCTCCCACTGTCTTGTGGGTGACCTCATGTGGGAGAAAGGCTCAGGGAGCACACCCTGAAAGGAAAGCACAGGGCTAAGGCCCACAGAGTGGGGCCTGAGGCCCATGTTGTGGAAGGCCCAGATGCCCCAGTGAGGGGGCAGAGTGAGAGCCAGAGGCTGTGTAGAGTAGGATCCATGGGAGTCCTGAAAGACTGGACATAGGCCAGCCAGAGTAGACTGGTCAATGCTGGGGCCAGGACCATAAAGGTCAAAGGGCCAGAGTGCCCACTGAGAGGGATGGCCAGAGCCAGCTGCCTGGAGTCCTGACTGGCCTAAGGCAAGACCAGAGCCTATGAGGGCAAAGGTCCTGGAGAAGACCACTGCCAAGAGGGAAAGGGGTTTGGAGGGACGTGGGGAGAGTTGCAGCCCAGGATGATGGCAGAGGTTAGGTTGCCTGAGTAGGAGGGATCCAGGTTGGGGTCCAAATGTCGGTCAGGAATATAATGGCAGCTGTGAGACATGGGGCATAGTGTAGGGGAAGAATGGATCAGTGTATTATGCCCTTGACATCATAGCATTAAATGGGCAGTTTCCCACTTAGGAACAACTCTTCAGTTACATCAAAGACATAGCAGGAAACTTAGATGGGAGGACTGCCCTAGACAGGTGGGAGGGCCAATGATTGGACTGGCTGTGAGACAGCCCCCTGTCACAGCACCAACTGTACCTCTCTTGAAGCCAACAGACAGTCTTGTATTGAGTGCAAGATCAGAACTGGAATTTCATAGTCATACAAAATGCTACTGAGGAGCTGTGAGGAGACTTTTATGTGAAACAGTGGATATGTACAGGCATTACCTTCAGATCAACCTAACTAGGATTAGGTCAATCTAAATATCCAGCCGTGCAGGCATTTGGAAGGCTTTAATTGCCCCCAAAACGGCACATACAATCTAAGTTAATTTATCTGATGAGGTGCATTAACTTAAATTGAGATGGTTAACCCAATTTAAGAAAGGGTTGACCTGATCTTGTGAATAACTGCATGCATTTGCAGTGCAGCCAGGGGGCTAGGAAAGGCCAGTCACAAGCTCCATCCCAGGGGCTGTAGTATTTCCTGCTCCTCCACTACCCCTTTGACACTGACCAGGCTGTTTTTAGCTCCCACGAGCCCCCCCAAATTTAGCTGTTTTTAGCTCCCATGAGCCTCCCTTGCCCAGGCCTCACCAACCCCCTGGCCCCATCAAAACCCACCATTAGACCCACAAGCTTCACCTGATCCCACCTACCTCACCCACACCCTGAATTCCCCACTTGACTCCAAAGAACACCCATCACTCTAGTCTATGCATATCAAAGTAAGCTGTATGACTGTATACCAGGTGTGGTGAAGGACTGTACACACCCACCATTGTTAAAAGTAGTAGACATGGCAGCCTGATTAACACATACACACCCTTCTCTATTTATAGCAGACAAATATTATTTGTTGTTCACATTATTTTTATTTAATGTTTTTAAAGGCTGTTACAGTACATTAGGATTATATCAAGCTATACCAAGTGCTCTCCTATAAACCAAAGTTGCATTCCTTAGACTCTAAGACTTAGTCAAAGGTCATGATGTGCTGCTGATAGTTAAATAGCTACATTAACAGCAAGGTAATGGGTGCCTTCCATCTATTTTGTACAAACCAGACAGTTATAAATCGCTCTGAATATCTATTTATCTTGTCAAAAATGATCTATGTATTTGTAAGTTTTCTATTAACTGACTTTCATTAATCTAGCAGTAGGTTATCATAGACGTTACCTATAGCTTCTAAAAGCCCAAGAAACCTATCTGCAGAGTTATAAAACAGTATAACTACCAGATATAGTATTGTATTGGTCCAATATCCTCTGATTTAGAGGGAAATTAGACCTGGATCTGGCCTTCACAACTTGGACGCATCTTCAATTCCCAAGACTGAGTGAAAACCTTTCCAGTCACTGAACACAGGGAAAAAATATTGCAAAAGCTTCCCAAGCCTGAGTGGGGAAAAGGGCACAGTGGGATTGGGTTGCAGTTCTGATTTTAAAGCTTGGTGGCATTACAGCTCTTGTGGATGTATCTTTCTGTTAAGGTGACAGTATCTTGGGAAGCAATGGGTTTGCAGCTGAACAAAGGCTTTGATCTGTGTCTCAGCAAAAGCTGCTGACCACAAGGCAAAATGATTTATTAAAAGTAACATTGCAAACGCTTAGGCAAGCAGTTTCTTAACAATGGGATAGTGTGTAGAATATATGGTGTAAGAAGAACAAGATGCAGCCCACTAGATATTATCAGAAGATAAAGCAGAAGCAAGACCTTGGAGATGAAGAAGGAGTCAGCAAAAAACGAAAAAGAACCAGCAAGTGACCGGAGGAAGCCAGGGTCAAAGTCTTGAGCATGATGTCTTAGCAGTTTTGTCCAAGACACCACAGACTTGCTACAGAAACTTAAAAACATAGACCACCTTCCCAGCAACACACTCCTAGCCACCATGGACGTTACCAGCCTATACACCAACAACGCACGCCAGGATGGCATCCATGCCTGCCTTACATATCTACAGGAACAAGATTACAACCCAGAATACAGACCCAAAGATATCACTGAGCTTATACACTTCATCCTCACACACAACAATTTCATTTTTAATAATCAACACTTCCTCCAGATGATGGGAACAGCTATGGGCACTAAAATGGCCCCACAGTATGCCAACCTTTTTATGAGCCACCTGGAAGACGACTTCCTCAAGAACTGCACCATCAAACCCTTGCTGTACTTACGATATATTGATGACATCTTCATCATTTGGAGTGAGAACCTGGAATCTCTGAGTTCCACCAGAAATTCAACAGTCACCATCCCTCCATCCGACTTTCTTTAGAATACTCCAACACCAACATCTCCTTTTTAGACACAAGGATCAGTATCCAGAAGGGTAAAATACAGACCACAGTATACAAGAAACCCACAGACCAACATACATATCTCCACAGAACCAGCAATCACCCGAAACACACCAAAAAAGCTGTGATGTACAGCCAAGCCCTCAGATACCATCGCATCTGTACTGAAGAGAACACCCGGGATTGCCACCTCACCAATCTTAAAAAGGCTTTCACCCAGCAAGGACACTCCTCCAGAGAGGTAGATCACATGTTTGAAAGAGCCACCTGGATACCACGTGAAGAACTGCTGCAGTACAGAAGAAAACCGCCAACAAATCGCACACCGCTGGTTATGACCTATCACCCATCCCTTGAACCTGTACGGAAAATCCTTAAAAAATTGCAACTCATATTAGAAAAAGACCCTATTCTTAAAAAGATCTTCCCAGAGCCACCCATCCCAGCCTTCAAACAAGCACCGAACCTCGCCAACCTCATCACCAGAAGCAAACTTCCTCAAGCCCAGAACACACCAAAAGGATCCAGACCGTGCCAGGACAAGAAACGCAAAACCTGCCCCCACATCTCCACTACCTCCACTATTACTATACCCCACAACAGAGCCATCAGCATCCCAGGATCTTACAGCTGCACCTCCAGGAATGTAGTATACCTCATCCAATGCACCAAATGCCCTGATGAAGATATGTAGGAGAGACCAAACAACAACTGCGCATCAGAATGAACGCACACCGGAAATCCATCAAAGACAGAAACACCCAATTACCGGTGGGGGCACATTTCTCACAGGAGGGCCACTCTCTCTCCAATCTCTCAGTCCTGATCCTCAAGGGAAATTTACACAACACATCCCAGAGACGAGCCTATGAGCTCTATTTCATCAACCTGCTGGATACTAGAGATCAGGGACTAAACATAGACATTGGATTTTTGATACATTACAATCTGCCTGGCAAGTGACTCCCCAGCCCAGCCCAGCCCCTGGCTTCTTTACTTTTCATTCCATCCAGGAAGAGCAGACACCAACTGCTGCAGCTTTCTTAGCCTGATGAAGGGTTTTTGAACCCGAAAGCTTGCTTAATAACTATTCTCCAACCATTTTGGTTGGTCTAATAAAAGATATCAAATTCACCCAAGGAACCTTGTCTGCCTCTTAGCAGAGAGGCATGTATATGAGCGAAATGCATGGGCAATTCCATTCTAATGGCATAAACAGTAAATAGAGGCAGAGCTTGAGATGGGAGGAGAAATAGGTGGAACAAAAGGAGGGATGAAGGTGGAGTAAATGTTAATGAGCATGAATCAAAGTGTATAAAATGTGAAAAGAACTATTGTTCACTGCAGGTCCCCTGGCTGTGTGTGCGCAAGGGACCTGGCCCAAAGCCATCTCCATTTTGAATAAAGCTGTTGCAAGCAATGTGTGCTGGTGTTTGCTCCCTGCTTGCTCTGGCTAATGAGTAACAGGATCCATGAACAATTGGATCATTGTCTCTCTAGTCATTGGGCACCGCATGGAGTCAGGGCCTAACAGTTTCCAGGGACTTTGCTACTTCCAACTACTGTCTTAAGAAGGGTACTCAGACAGAGTGTGGAAACAGATGTACTATTTGCAATGCTTCCAAAGCTTGGAAATATTTTTAAAATATATTGTTTCAGACCCTGGACATAAATATAACCCCTGGTGCCCACCCCCCCCCACCCCCGCCAACCCACCTGAAGTATTTTGAAGGCACCACTGCTGCATGAATCAGTGTGGTCTCCAAAAAAGTGTGTTGAAAGGAGCTACCACAACCTCTAGTTCGATTCCCCCATCACCCCACAAGGCCATGAGAGCAAATCAGACTGTTTCCTCTGTAGCCCCTGTCTCCCTGATGTGGCTCTATTCTCCTCCCCATTCTGTGGCAGCAGAGCAGGACAGTGGAGCTGATCTTAGCAAGTGCTCTCCTGCTGCTCAACCTCTGCTTTCCAGAGACCCCAACATACACATGAAAACATAGAGGGTATACAGGGTTTAGGGGCTTGAGAATAGGAATTCCAGTTCTGACCACAGCGATATGGATGTCTTCCAGCAGCAGTGAGGCCCCAGGAACTGTCTGGATCCCCAACATTTTAGGGGGGAAACAATGACCAGGGTGTAGGCACCCCACAGCAGACTGGCTGACTGTCAGATTGTTCACACCATTTGTTCTCTGTCCATCCCCAGAGAGTGGGGAGGGCGTAGACAGTGGAGTCCTAGTGTGGTTACACATGTCTAGGATGACTAGAGGATGGAGTCTTCTAGAATATTTGAACTTGTAACCTTAATGATGCCATGCCCTCCTTGTAAAAGCTAAGCATGCACAGTGAGTTGTTTGTTTGAAGGCCAAGTTGTTTGTTTGGTACCTAAGGCTATATGGCAGTTAAGATGTTTATGCCAATGAGTTATTATGGGTTGTTGTGATAGGTTGATTATTATAATCCTAGCTGTGATTGACTTTGATGGGAGAGTACTGACTGGACCATCACATGATTAACAGGTGGTGTGATTTGAATGTTATAAATCCTGTCCAGTGCAGGGTCAATGGGCTCTTTGGGGTCCGTAGTGGCTTTTCAGTGTTGTCATCATCGGGCTTAGAGCTTGCTAAGATTTGCTCTGTCTCGTGCTCTCTCCCTCTGGGATTAGTGAAGTTCAGTTAAGTGTTTGTGACTGATATTAGACTTGTGGCTGGGAAAGTTAGAGGGCAACTGGGTGTTTGCTGTGATATGTGAAAGAGTAAGACTCTTGGGGAACGTAGTGTAGAGCTCAGGAAGCATCTGATTGGAGGAGCCGTCCTACTTGCATTTGACCTGCCTCACCTCCACCACAGTTGGGTAATGTCCTGAGGTGCTGAGTACCTTGTGAAAAGAAAAGCCAGAAATCTTCAGAGGCTGCCAGCCTGAAACTGCTGTTGCATAGTGTCCTAATTCTGATTGGGATCAGGCTGTAGACAAATTTTCAAGGGAATTAATTTACTTCAGTACCCCTGAACTTTGAATACTAGTGGGGTATAGAGGATCAATGACCCTCTGTATAAATTAATTAGTGTGTTAATTAATTGTTGTGTCCTCCTAGCGGGTCTTCAGGGGCAGCAGAGCACTATGGGATTTTAGAGGACCCATGGAGGAGGAATAGAGAGACAGTGAGCTTTGAAGATGAAATAGGAAATTAAATATCTCTAAATAGTACCACATTTAATTAGGTACTGTTTTGGAGCACTTCAGTCACTTGGAATGTCTCAAAAGATACACATGTCTGTTTGACACACTTCAGACATTATGCCCGTCTACAGCTAAAGGCTTACAAGAGCTGGGGTGGGCAACCTATGATCTGCTGAGCTACAGGATCTGGTGCACAAATGCAGAGCCTCAACACCATTCAACAGCTGGGGTGCTTCAGCAGCAGCCATTCTCCCTGTGCTGCTGAAGAGAAAAGCAGCTGAATACTAGTACCCACCTTACCCCCAGAGTCCTAAGATGAAGTTATACTTAGATCATATGAAAACCATTTAAAACTCAGGCATGTATATATTAAAGTTTGTTGACTCCTCCTAAGTGCCTTCTGAGCTTCTCAGAGTTACACCCCTTCAGGCAAGGGTTAACTTGGCGCCATGCTAGCTAGTTTATATTAAGGTAACTTTTCTGCTTGTAACAGGAAGGCTGGGGCTACTGCTATTTTAATAAGAAAAAATAGCAGTATACAAGGATTAAAGAATCAAAGGGATAAACAGAGACTAGAAGCTGAGAGTGCTTATTGCTGTGCTAGTAACATAGCAATAACACTATAGGACAGCGTACTGCTGCAACTCACCTGACCAGAAGCAGGCAGAGTTGGAGTGACACACAAGCCAGAGTAGTCAGTTTGTCCCTGCCAGCCACTGGCGGAAGAGCTTTGCAATAAGCCAGCTCTGGCTAAACTACTGCTTACAATCCTGCTATGCCTAGGAACAAGTAAGGAGCTGAGGGCTTACAGGGAATTGGGACCAAGGATAAGTAGGGGCTTTGTTAGACAGCTGATGTGCTGAGCGTTTTAGCTATGGCCAAGGTATTTATGCTTTTTTTTGTTCAGGTTATAGCCAGTGGGTTTGCGTTAGAGTTAGAACTGGTGGTTGGGGTGGAACAAGAAAGGTCCATTGGTGTCCAAGGGGCATGTGGCTGTTTTGAGCCCTGCCAGGGATTAAGCTGAAGGCACATACAGGGGCCAGGGAGCCCAGTGTTGCCCAAGAGGGGCAGAAACAGGATAGGGAGTCCACAGCACAGAGAGGGGCAGAGCTTGAGGCCAGGGGGGCAACAGCCCAGGAGGACCAGAGAATAGAGCCCAAGGGGGTGAAACAAGAGCTGGAGCCCAAGAAGCCAATTCCAGTGCCATGGGTTGAGGTCAAAGGGACCAGCCAGAATAGTGGGGCAGAGGCCAGGAAAGCTGAGGCCCCCAAAAGGGAATGAAGGCCTAAGGGAGCCTGGTGGTTTGGAGCAAGAAGTGCCCATTGAAATGATGACTGGAAACACCTGTGAGGCATAGGCAAGGCTGTAGGGGAGGTTCAGAGGCCATGATTAGCCCAAAAGGCAACAGGTGCCCTTGGGAGGTATGTGTGGGCCAGGAGGGCCCATATAGCAGGGTATGAGAGGGATACATGAACAGGGGATAGCTTACAGCTGCAGGCAGCTACGCTTTTCAGTTTTTATTAACAAGATCAAGGTGTGGCAGGTGAGAACAAACCTTAGAGTTCAAGCACCACAGGAGTCGAGTCGCCACCAGGGGGCATGATGCTTATCCAGTGAGTGGGCCCTGTTACAGTGCTCCACAAAGATAAAATGAGCAATCTGAAGTCAGCCAGCATCCCAGAATGCATCACTGACATGCCCCTGATCGCTGACATTCCCCCAAAACCCTAGTGACAAGTCAGAGCTGTGTAGTCATTTAACCTTTGATGTAGGACTTCTCCCAGCATGGCCTAACTAACACCACTTAACATTCCACAAATTTAGTATGCTCTAGGTGTAATGTGTAACTTCACCCCTAATGTCTGATCTGAACTGAGTCACTCTGGCCCACGATGGGAGGAAAGGAAAGGATAGATGTGACACACTCCATTCCAATCCAGGGTTCTGGGAAAGAAGAGGTAGATGATTTGTATAAAATTGAAGGCTAAAGCAGGCTCAAAATATTTTAAATACTTTGTTAGCATAACTGTATTACTTTCAAGATCCCTAGTACAATTACTGATAACTCTGACTTCATAAAAAGTAGCAGTGGCTTGGCTTTTTGTTTTTGTTTTATTTTTATAGTTAAAGCTCTAGCAAGTGAAAATAGGCTTGAAAGCTACATTTAGAAAATCCTCTGAGTATTTTAAAATGCCAGACTATCAATCATTTAAGGTCTTTATAAAAACAAGTGTCACTTAATATAGCCTTAGACGACAGGAAACAAATTTAAGGACTCAAAGCCACTTTTTCTGTCAAATAGGAAGGGTGCTGCTGATAGTTCATTAACAACATTGCCTGACCTCTCAGGAAATCTAATACCCTATGTACTCCAAGGTACCTTGTTCCAAGATTAGATATGACTTCTGTGCTTTGAAAGCTATAGCTTTGAAGAGGTTTCACTGGAAACTGATTTTCAAACTGTAATCTGAAAATCTTTTCAAATTACAAGAAAATATGATCAAGTATGTAAAAAATGAACACTCTTCTCTGTAATATCAGGGATTTGAGTGGGCATTTAGAGATTTCAAAAAGTTATTTTCTGAGGGTCACTGTAATGAAGCTTAATAATGTAGTTTAGACCCAAAGTCCAGAAACCTAATGTCAGAGAGCTTATAGAAGGAACCTGCCCCCCCCCCCCAGCATTAATGCACATATCCTATGCTGTAATGCAGTTGACAGATACACAAACAGCACAACTCTCAAACAATGTGCGGCTTGTGCCTATTAACTGTATCATAGCATAGGATAGATGCATTAATACGGGTTTAATTTTCTTATCACTACTTGGATCCAGATCATGTGTTCTTATTCTACCTGCTTCCAAGTATGTCTCTGGAGCACTTCAGGAAAAGATTAAGTTGTTGAGACTTGTCTTGTAGCAGTAAATACTAATGGAGATAACACATAAGAGCTATACTCTTTTTTTTCCCCTTAAATGCTGTAAGCACAGGATCCAAGGTGAACAAGGCAAGGTGGGGTCAGTGGTGGCTTTATTGACCATTATATGACAAGGACAAACAATACCTCAAATCCTTAGCAGTTCATCTCAGGAGCTCCACTCAACAAGTCTCACAAGCTCCTGCTGTCTTTCTTCAACATAGCAATGACCTACATCACCATAGCTCATTGCTACAGTGACATGGCATCAGTTGGCACAAACCATGATGTCGACGCTACTCCAAGTAGCTTACTACTACTACACAGTAGCATGGGAAAAATTCTGTGTAGCATCAGGACTGCAGTAACTCTGGTTACTGCTCAGTCCAGCACATGCATAGATGCACCCACTGGTCTATAATTTCCCTCATCCTCCTTCTTTCCTTTCTTAAAGTTGGCCACTATATTTGCCTTTTCCCCAGTGATCTGGGAGTTTACCACCTCCACTGATTTAGAAACATCTAGCTTCTTTAACTAATCCTAATCTGTTCTTTCACTATTCTAAACTGCTTAGTATCTCCTCTTTCCTTGCTGTCAGCTGAACTTATTATCTTGTAGCCAATCTTATTTGTGACAGCTGAAGTAAAAATAAATTAATAATAATTGAATATTTCAGCCTTTTCTGCATCATCCATTACTAGATTGTCTTCTACATTCACTAGGATTCCTAGAATTTTGTTATTCTTCATGTTACTTCTCACATACTTGTAGAATCTGTTTTTTATTGTTTTTTACATTCCTTGCTATTTGCATCTGAAATCATATACTGGCTGTCCTGATTTTCTCTCTGCCTGTGATATGCTCATATTTTTTTCCTAGTAATATAGTCAAATTTGTAGGTTTCTTCTGTAGGTTTCTTTTTTAGTCTAATTAACAGTTCATTGTTTAGCCAAGCCAGACTCCTACTGCACTTCCTATTGTTTTTCTTTGTATTGTCTTAATCTGCTCCTTATCCCTTTATAAGTACAGCCAGTCTTCCTGGACTCCTTTTCCCCTCAGACTTGCATTCCATAGGATCCTACTAGAATAAATTCCTTCCCTGAGTTCACTGAAATCTGCTTTTCTGAAATCCAGTTTATTCTGCTGCTCCCCTTTCCTTAAAATGCTCAGGGAATTCTAGGAAGAGGTCTTAACTATATGTTGCAGAGGAAGGAAAAAAGAACAACCCAAAGTTCATGTGCCAGTCCAACCTAAGAGAAAAATTCCTTCCTGACCCCATATTCAGCAAACTCTATAACCCTGAGCAGATGAACAAGACCCTTTACCTAAAATACTCTGAGTTTTCCAAATACTTAGCAGGAGCATCTGCACAATTCCTCTACCCTATCCCCAAAGAAAACAAACAAACAAAAAATACCCACTCCCCCCAACTCAAAAAAAAAAAAAAAAAGCGACAAAAAAAACCAAACTTGCATCTTAGCTGTGACATATATCCCAGTGTTTCAGCTGAAGGGGGAAAAGACAAAAAAATAAAATAAAAAGAAAGAAAGAAGCCACAAAGTTAGAAACATTCAAGAAGGTGGAAAACATCTCCTTAGTCCCTCCAAAAAAATCAACAAAAGCCCTAAACCACAGGATCATCATAAAGCCACCACATTGCAAAAGGATTACCTGTATGCCCTTCCATGCAGATAACAATTACATGATTCTATATATCACATGCAGATTTTTTTTTACTCAAGTTGTGCTTTACTGAATCATACTATACTTGTTGTTAAATTTTAAAACGATTCAAATTGAGTTTGAAAGAAATATTCTACATGATGAACACATTTAAAAGCTTCCTATGCTTCTTCCCCCACATCATATTAAGAAATAATAGAAACTTAGAATTCAGTAAATTTTCTTCTAGAAGTACAACCAGTAAATGCCTTGGATCTTAAAAACCTGTCATAGCCCAAAGCTGGAATCCCATGAAGAGTGTTATGTTTCAATAGGAAAATAATGGCGCACACTTTCTGCAGGTTGGATAGTGTTACATTAGTAACTTATGAATTATTATTTAACTAGCCAATTGCCCATGAAGAATGATGCAGGGAGGGGAGGAGGGGGCTGGGATGGAGTGCCACCACCTAACGCCACATGCTGCTGCTGTTCTGCCTTTTGCAGGGAGCGGGGTGGGGGAGCCGAGGCCAGCTGTTTCCATCAGCCAATCAGAGTGCAAATAGAGTGTTACAGATAGACAGGCAGACAAACTTAAGCTTTTAAAATATAAGAATTCTTTCAATAGTTCTGAAAAATTTGCAAATGAGGTTTAAATTCAATTGCAAACTCTTTTTTTTTTTCATTTGTCCAAAGTTTTAGTCTTAGTTGGTCAAAATTCTCATAGTCATTTCTAGTCACCCTATATTTATATAGATTTTGAAGTAAAATTGTCACCCTAAAAATCAGAATAGTAAAAGAAACATTTTTACTAACCTAATAAACAATATTATTATGTTTCTTATTAAGCAGCTGAATTATGATAGTGCTGCCTATACTTTATATATCTTTTCATTCATTCATAATCCTATTTTCTCTGTTTACGTGGCTTGCCTGCACTATTGTTTCCTGTAAGATTACAGGAATTCAGTGTGGAACAATAAAGGGGAAAAAAACCCCTAATTTATAACAATTCATACGAATGTCATTTGTGTAACAAAGTGAAAGATGACAGCATACAAAAAAAAACAGGAATATCATGTTTCCTTTGAAACAGCTGCAGTGCTGGACAGCTAACAATGCCAATAGTAAACAAAGTCTATTAATTTTCATCATGTTACTGTTTAGTGACATAAAACTGCTATATTATTGGGACAGAAAAAGATGGTTTCCAGAGGGGGGGAAAAAAAAATCAATAATATTGGCAGTTGAAGAAGAAACATTCCAGGGATCATTGTTACTGACTTGGGAAACAAATTATAATTGTAGAGGATTTAGAAACACTTGAAAGAGTAAATGAAAAGAGCTTTACAAAACTGCTGATGGGAATTCATCATAATGAAAGTCTGAGTTATATAAAGTACATCTCCTGATATATAAAGTACATGCTCCTGATTTGATAACACTGCAAGGAGAAAAACTTACAAAAAAAAAAGACATTTCCAAAGGGGGAATATTGCTGAGCAGCCTATGTGGGGTTCTATAAAAGTACTTTTAGCTCAGAGTAACTCAAACACATAGGGAACAGTTTAATATAAAACATATAGCTGATTACCTCTAAAAACATACGGTACGGTATCCCACCCCATACTAATGAACAAGTTAAGAGGCTGTGACTTGGATGACTACACAGTCCGGTGGGTGGCAAATTGGCTGGAGGGTCGCACCCAGAGAGTCATGGTAGATGGGTCGGTTTCGACCTGGAAGGGTGTGGGCAGTGGGGTCCCGCAGGGCTCGGTCCTTGGACCGATATTCTTTAATGTCTTCATCAGTGACTTGGACGAGGGAGTGAAATGTACTCTGTCCAAGTTTGCAGATGACACAAAGCTATGGGGAGATGTGGACACGCCAGAGGGCAGGGAACAGCTGCAGGCAGACCTGGACAAGTTGGACAAGTGGGCAGAAAACAACAGAATGCAGTTCAACAAGGAGAAATGGAAAGTGCTGCACCTAGGGAGGAAAAATGTCCAGCGCACCTACAGCCTAGGAAATGACCTGCTGGGTGGCACAGAGGTGGAAAGGAGCTGAAAGGAGCTGAAAGGAATGGAAAGGATGAACATGAGTCGGCAGTGTGACGAAGCCATCAAAAAAGCCAATGGCACTTTATCGTGCATCAGCAGATGCATGACGAATAGGTCCAAGGAGGTGATACTTCCCCTCTATTGGGCGCTGGTCAGACCGCAGTTGGAGTACTGCGTGCAATTCTGGGCACCGCACTTCAAGAAGGATGCGGATAACCTGGAGAGGGTCCAGAGAAGGGCCACTCGTATGGTTAAGGGCCTACAGACCAAGCCCTACGAGGAGAGACTAGAGAAACTGGACCTTTTCAGCCTCTGCCAGAGAAGGTTGAGAGGCGACCTTGTGGCTGCCTATAAGTTCATCACGGGGGCACAGAAGGGAATTGGTGAGTATTTATTCACCAAGGCGCCCCCGGGGGTTACAAGAAACAATGGCCACAAGCTAGCAGAGAGCAGATTTAGATTGGACATTAGGAAGAACTTCTTCACAGTTCGAGTGGCCAAGGTCTGGAACGGGCTCCCAAGGGAGGTGGTGCTCTCCCCTACCCTGGGGGTCTTCAAGAGGAGGTTAGATGAGCATCTAGCTGGGGTCATCTAGACCCAGCACTCTTTCCTGCTTATGCAGGGGGTTGGACTCGATGATCTATTGAGGTCCCTTCCGACCCTAACATCTATGAATTTATGAACATGTTTCGCTAAAATCTCTCCTTAGTCAAACACACAAATCTGAACACCTGTTCTGCAAACAGCATGTACTTTTGTAATGAACTAAAAAAATAAGTGATAGCAACATTTTGAAAAGTTCAAGCTGCTCAAAACTGGATTCTAAAATGTGCGGCTCTGGTTTATTTCTATCTAGTTTCAAGAGACTTCAATTATATTATTTGGCTTTGTTTGTGATTTGTATATGACTTTGGATTACTCGCATAACTCCTGTGGCTCAGTTCCTCCAATTGTAAAATGTGGATAATGTTTACCTTTCTTATTAAGCACTTTGAATTTTACCAACTAAATAGTGTTTTTTAAGAGAAACTTATTTTTAAGAGACAAGCACTGTAAAGGGAATACACTGTTACAAATCACTTCTCACTTTGCCTGTATTGTACTCTTGTGAGAAAATTTGATGTCAATTTAATTTTATAATTCTAGATGTAGCACATAATAAATATATTGTGAAACAAAAACAACAAAATAGCTGAGGGAAGTATAATGAATACCCAATCTATGAGGGGAAATAAGTAGCACCTTTTGACGCTATTCTGATCTCATCAGTGTAAATCAGCATAATACTCAAGTCATTGGACTTATTCTGGGATTAAATGGTTTTGAGAACAGAATAAGGATTATACTCATCATATCTTAATCAAAAATATGGGATTGAAGAGAAAAAAAAATCTGTTTACATTTGGAGAAACATCAAAAATATATGTCACTATATGGAGGTGAAGGGAGGAGATTTTTATTAGCCCCCTCCTCCTCTTTTTTCCTAAATCTTCACAGACTGTATAGAACTATATTACAGAATCAAAATACATTAACTAACTTATTTCTAAGTGGAAAAAAACAATTACACACAGCCATTTTTAACTTCATATAAAAAGCAAAGCTCTCAAGTAATTCTTTTAGCCCTTTAAATATACATTTTTTGGATAGATGCTAGAAATGCACCTACAATAAGTTAAAGACTTACATTTCACTGAGGACAAACTAGAAAAGTCCAGGTGCAAAGTTTTATTGAAGTCAGTAGGAGGGAGTATTCTATTTGTCTTCCGGATTTAGAAAGAGAACCTCAGATCACACTGTGGTAGTCTTACCTAATGGAAACCTTTTGCTTAAATACAATAACCTTTGAATGATTTACTTTCCCCCATATTCTTGCAAAAAATAAAAACAAAAATAAAATCTTTTCAAGTTCATGTTTCTTTGTGCAGAGGACCCACACACTAAAGCCACATTCACATGTTTGTGCATGTGTGTGTTATGGCATCTCAAAGGAGATTGAGACACTGCAGAAAGCACACCGCTCACAAGAAAAGGGTTCCCACACTGCATATTTGCAGCACAGACTCTACATTTGATACCAAGGAATCTCAGTATGAAAAAAAACCCGAGCCAGATAAAAGTGGTGAGGGATGTGCTCTTGGAGCATGTCCAGAAGCAACTGGAGGCTGCATCCTTGAAGAAGACACTCTGGCAGCTGGCAAGAGTATCTTCATGGCTGTTGCATTGCCTTCTGCTCCAGCATGCTGTTTCTGCAGGCAATATGAAAGCTAAGCCTTGCTAAAGGAGTTTATAATTTTAAGTTGGATATCCAATACAGTTGACCAACACAGAGAGCCACCTGCTGATCTCATCAGTTTGAGTAAAATGACTTCACTGAAGTTACTCCGCATTTACATTATGTGATCAAGAAGAATCATAACCCTAATGCCCAATAATCCCAGTATTTTTTTTCAATACCAAAGTACAGTAGATTTTTTTCCCCTCTGCCCATGAAATGTCCCAATCTACTTCTTTCTCTGAGGTGATTTTAGCCCATAAGTGGTCATTTTATCTGCTCCAGGTGCCTTGCACACCAGGGAGCAAAGCAATTCAGCCTGAGTTTGCCAGTCAGTGAATTATACTTGAACGTTATTCGTTACTGGATTCTCTACTGCATGATACTAGTTGTATGCTGACTTAGTCATATTTAATTTTGTACAATCACTATAAAAAGGGAGTGAATAAAGTTGCTAGTTCAATAAGCAGAGAGGGCCTTATGGTCAAAAAGATGGGTTTAGGGACTGGGTGACATTTTGGAACATGAAGATGAACAGGGAAGACAATGTTGAAGTATAGGAATAAAAAGAAATAAATTAGTAGAAATTCTCCAGAAACTTTAGATATTCTATGAACCATTTAGTATTTTTTTCCAGTACCACTAATTACAGACTTATAAGTAAAAATTCTCATCATTACATCCACTAGTACCATCCCTGTTAATATCTCCTTCCCCCTGCCCTGCCCAGTTAATCTTTCTATACAGTGTGTTTGGAACCTAATAGAAAAAAATCAGTTGGAGCTGATTACCACTGGTAAGTGGCAAATTAACTCTCATCATAAAATTATAGGAGGCATATACAGAAGTTATTATGCAATTGTAGTTGAATGTACTTGACAGGTGTGTGACATTTAAGTATACTGGCATCACAAATTATAACATTTAATATTGTTCTAATTTGTGCCTAAATGTTTTGGTGAGTTCTTATTAGAAAACCTTTGCCCTCAACTTACTGACAAAAGTCTGGTCTGAAAAATGGAAGAAAATATTTAGATTCTACTGTGTGGTCTACAACCAAATATGGATGTTACAGGTACATACAGTTGTTGCATTTAAATCAGCCTAATTAGAGTTAGGTTAATCTAAATGCCCATCTGTGCAAATGTTTGGAGGGGTTAAATTGGTAAAAAAAAAGTAATGGGTCTGATCTAAATTAGTTCACCTGCGGAGGTGAACTAAATTTAGACTGGATGTGGGTTAACCCAGTCTATAAAAAGCCTATATGTATTTGGAGCACTGTGGGGCTGTGTTCTTCCTACCCTCCTGACCCATACTGGGCTATTTTTAGCTCTTCAGCCCTTCAAATCCCTGGACCTTCCAACCACATACTGCGGACCTGCTAAACCCCACTTCAAACCCACCCATCCCAAGTTACTTATACTGGGTTCTCTCCAAGCAGCTCTTAGCAGTGGAGAATTGTTGTACATTCTACTCTCAGTCTGTGTTCACACAGCTTAAGGTAAGCCACATGAACATAGATCAGGTGCATCAAATGATGGTATGCAACCAATATTTCCTAGGAGCTGCATCAGATAAAATAAATTCCTGGCTACTGATACTCCACAGCAGTCTCTGTGCTACCATTTGTATCCATTTATAAATTTACCGTGAGATGAGGAATACAATTCAGATCCTGCTTCTTCACTACCTGTGTCTATTTATCACTGTTGAAAATAACAGCAATTAATGGAAGAGGATGGATTAAGGCATTGATTATTTCAAGAGTTTTAAAGAGTAATATGAAGCTTGGTTTATCCAAATTCCAAGTCTTTTTTCTTTACCCTGCCCAAAATGCAGGAGCATAAAAATAAGAAGTGAATCTCCTTCTCAGCTGTAGATACTTAAAGGATACCAGCAAGCCAGTGAGGCAAGAGACCTAAATGAACTCTAAGCAGGTTCACAAATAGCCTGATATATCTCTATCAGGTTCAACAATATAGTTACTACTTGTTGAGCGAAAAAGTGCAGCATACTAAAATGATTATTTTATATTTTCCCAAATTACAATTTATTTTCACTTAACAATGTAATTATGCTATTACAGCACTATCAGTTTTGATGGGCTCGAGGAAGGTAGTACTACATAATCCATAAACCCAAGGCATATAACTTGGATCTAATATGAAAAGGATATAGAGCACTGACTGTATCAATGAAATCAAAACTCATCTTAGAATTACTTTCTAATATTCAAACCATTTTCTTAGTAGTTCTTAAAAATAAAATATAAACGTGCTTGCTTGAAGATGCATAATCAACATTTTCAACTCTTCTCTAAAATGATGGGTGACATTAACTACAGATATGTTATTTGCTTCACAAAAACTAGTGAAAACCACAATTAGCATCCAATGCAAATTCATTTTGTACTCACAAATATAATATTGGGCATGCTTAAAAATAGATTTAGAAGTGTGGGGGATTAGATGCAGTGAATTATTAACAAGTATTTTAAATTATTTAAAAATCAAGACCCCAGCCCACCTGGAAACATAATTAAGAACTTATAAAACTTATTCAGTACCCAGGAAAAACAAACAAAAAAATGCAAGATGCCCAGTACTTCCTGCCAGGGCATTCAGTACCTCACAGGACCAGAATTCGTCTCTTTATTTCTGAATGTTCAATATCATCTGAAATGACACCTGAAATCTGAGTTTTCTATGTCTCCTATTTACTTGGGTTAGAGTGAGGGACAATAATTAAATGAATTCTTATATCAACCTCTACTAAGAGAACAGATAGAGGCTGAAATGTTGAATTCACCCTTATTTAATTCTACTAGAATGGATGCAGGTTTATACTTCAGAGAAACAAGTAAGATAATATTAAAAAACAACAACCATGAACACTGATTAGAGTATTTGCTATCATTTCCATACAGTGACTTTCACAAGTGCTGAGGCTATCTATGTACACATAATATAAAAAGAAAAGCAATTTAGACAGTATTTTCTTGTGCAGTACCCTTTACAGCCTATTGAAACTATTTGCCCTGCTTGGTTCAGCTGCCACCTTTTGAAATGTTTATTGTGGCCTAGATACCCCAGAAGGGATGGAACTGAGGAGTGTCTTAAAGCACTAGGAGAAAGCACAGATTTTGAATAATGGAATGAGAAATCTGTATTAAAATCTCCACCCATTTTACTGTCTTATGAAGTGATAAACACTTTGAAGCCCCAGAGATTTCCATGCCTAAGGATACCCATCACCTTACAGAGATGCCAATACCTTCTATTGATAAATACTTTCCCCACCTTAATTTAACATTCTGTGGCCATTGTTGGCTTAGAAAATGGTATTTAGAGACCTATTTTTTGGGAATTGCCTGATAGATAAAATATATGCATTATAAGGGGTCAAGTTGGGCAGCAGGGGTTACTTGATTTCTAAGAGTTTGGGTTTCATACACAGAGTTCCATATAGCCCTGAAAGCAGACGGGCTGTCTAGCGTAACAAGGCCAATGGATGGACATAGCCTGAGAACTGGGGGTGGGGGAAGGGGGCATCCCATAACAAGAGATCATAGCCTTCAAGGCAGACAGGTTGTCTAACACAACAAGGACACAAAGCCTGGGAACCAACGAAGTATATACCATACTGTCCCATAACATGAGATAAGTAACACTAGCTATCAGGCCCCAGAACAAAGGGGAGCCCAAGTCCTGATTTTGGGGGAACAGACCAAATTAGGAGAAGGCCCAGAAAGCTACGTGGATGTGTGACCACAGAGAGACAACAACCCAGAGATAGCCATAGATGAAGAGTCATCAGGAGTCATCAAGGGGGAAGGAGAATATAAAAGCAGAGACTTGAAAGTAACAAAGAGTCCCACCCATCCCTCCTTTTCTTCCTTCTTGTACCTCCCCATCTTGCTTCCTGGAAGGGGTCCCTATCCCTGTCCCCATCCCCTGGGAAGGGTCCCCAAAGCCACCATGGACAGAGGGCATACCAGCAGCTTATCTCATGCACCCCACTGGAGGGGGGTTGTGGGCCTCAGCATCCCACCTCCAGACTGCTGGCACCTAAGAGAGAGAGCCTCAGAGTGGAGCCTGCATCCTGACCATATGTACTTTGACTCTGATGACAGCCCTAGGATTGGTAGATGTAGAACTGTTTGATTGTTTGTATTGTTGCTTTTTGTTATCACTTTGTATCAATAAAGTCATCCATTATCAACTAGCAGGTGTGGTGGTCGGTCTGATGGTTTTGCTTGCTTGGAACTGTCAAGCTGATTTGAATCAGTGCCTCGACACAGTGGAACTTTCCAGCACAAGGCACGGTAAGGCAGGGGAATTCTCAGCATGGTGAAGAGTTCCGGCATGGATAGAGTTCCCCCCGAGGATATGCAGATTTGCATAACACGATTGGCTGATGTTAAATTATTCCCACGTGGCGGCTTGCAATTGGCTCGCTAGCCGTATAAAAGGTTAGGGGCATTTCCGCCCTAGTTGGAGAACTCCGCGATTCCCCCTGGAGTGGAACTCTGGCAGCTTGATCACCTGCCAACGACTACCCATCAACGAAGCCTTGTGACGTATCCTCCATGTTGCATGCCCAAGTTAGACCTGAGCTACCCAGTCTACAAGAGCTCCTCGATTAGCAACTAGAGGTTAGAATTGTTGCAACTATGATTGCCTGCGCTGTATACGACTCTACAGTGTAAGTAAAGCTATCTCTGTTTTTCCAACTGATACGTGTCCCATCTGTGCCTAATTCCACTCCGGTGATAGAGAGTACCCTTCTGCCCGTCACGGGATCGCAGCCGCAACCCCAGCTAGCATTCCCGAGGATTCCCAATCCTCGATTCCCCCTCGGCCCCCACATGGCATCACGAACAGGATCAGCGGGATCGGGATTAGGATCGATAGGACTGGAGTCAGGATTTGGGGAAGATCTAATGGAGCAGGAACTAGTGAGAAGTTGCCCCTGGCATAGCAGGAGATGCCATGTGGCCAGCTCTGAGGAACTAGGCACCTACATCGCGTATCACCAGGCGGGCGGAGTGGGTGAAAGGTTTATTGATGGCTACCTTTCACTGAAGGAAAAAGGAGAAGAGGTATCGGAGGTATGGGAGGCACATCTGCACCCCGAGGCGTTCGAGTGTGTGATGGGCAGCGAAAGAGTCCAGTTCAGGCCCCGGGAGAGAGGGAACACTGCACCCCTCCCCAGATGGGAATTGGACAACGTGAACCCGGCTCTCAGCCAGGAGTTCACTCACTGCGTGTAGCTCACACGGGAGGGTGAAGAGCCGACGACGGCTAACCGGTTTAGCCCCCCGCTGGCGCTCGGGTTGAGAGGCCATACGAGTGTAGCCCCAAGGGATAAAAGAGAGAGAGTGTTGGATGTGTTGCTCTGCGCTGTGACAACTTTGCTGCGGAAGAATGCAGACCTAGAAGCCCGACTGCTCGCGGCCATTCCAGCGGCACGAGAAGTGGCAGAGGAGAGAAGACCCGAGTCGATGCCACTCCAAGATGGCGCCAAGGAAAGAGCGAGCTGCCTGGAACTGGAAGAGAAGGGAGGAGCTTCGAGAGAATCAGCGGGAACGCATTTGGCAACCCCGCCCACCGATGCGACGTTGCTTCCGGCAGCCCCGCCTCCTTTCCATGGGGAGGGGGCAGTGAGCGGAGGACATCCACCCCTCTCCTCGGATGCAGTGGCAGCCTCGACAGTGGCTACGTGTTCTGTAGCAGCAACAGCCAGTGAGGGAGACAATCCACACTACCCATCACACTAGAACCTGGACTGAGCTACAGGAACTGTGCTAAGAGTCGAGGATCAAGCCCGATGAGACCTTGGCTGTATGGTTAGGATGTCTGGTCATGGAGTTTGGATCCGACCTGCTTGATCTAGAAGAGGCTGGTTTCTTCACTCAACAAGCCTCGTAGAGTGGAGGACACGCCACCGATATAGATTGGCTAACGTATAATACTCACTGGCCTGTTCCGCTCCCAGCACTCGTCGCGGGTCAAGTGGATCACAAGCCCCACGTCTGGCATGAGGGTCGTCTGGCGAGGATCAGTGCAGAGCAGATCCTACTGGCGGTGATAGGAAGCTCGTATGGTTCCTGGAACCCCAGGGAGCACGCACTGGGACTGACACCGACCCAGCAGCGGAAACCATGGCCTCATCACCACCTACGAAACCCTGGAACTGTTCCAGTGACTTTTGACAGCATAGAGGCTTGTGTTGATGTGTATGGAGGGAGGAACAATGTGTATTGGTCCACCGTCCTTCGATCCCTCCTCAACCCGTTAGCCGGCCAACAGGCCTGCGGCCTTCTGCGACAGCTTCCGCGAGTCCAAGCACTCATGAAGTCAGACACAGGGACTTCGATTGACCCAGAGTGAGTGTGGCAACTGCCACAGAGGACGAGAGAGGAGAGGATTATGTTTGGTTTCCTGTTGCACCACTCCAGACTCACGAAGCGACAGCTGCGGATCCTGGGAGATGAGGGTCAATGGCAGTTGGCCCATGAGTTGGGTTTCCAGTGTCCAAAGGATCCAGATGGCAACTCCGGAACGTCCTCATTGTGCTAGTACAAGACAACGCAGTGTCCGTGTGCGGATCGTCATTCGTGACAGTGCATCTAGGGGCGTGCAAGAGCCATCCAGAGCTGAGTCGAGTTCAAGCACCTGTGTCACGTGCTTGAAGGAGAGTGGGGAACCAAGAGAAGAGATCTGATTACCTCTCCAAATGGATAGTGTTATATAAGTTGATTAACAGTGTCTAAGAATTCTTTTTTCTACAGGTTTATCCGAGGTTTGAAATACGTGTCAGAAGTGGATCCAGAGAGAGAGAGAGAGATGCAGAGGTCGTCTGACGCGTGACTCCTCCATGACACCTATTGAACTCCTCGTGATTGAACTTTTTGTGACCAATATATTGATGTGTGTGTGTATGTGTGTTGGTTACTATTTGGTTCGATCCGTAGAGGATGAACTACTGTCGTTGTATACTTTTGTACATAGTCAGTTATCTTTAGAAAGGAGCGATAACTTGGACGGCGTGCATGTGCTTCAAGTCCCAGCTGTGTCTTCGGCAAGGGGGCATGTCAGAGCTGATTAGAGTCAGTGCCTCGACACAGTGGAACTTTTCAGCACAAGGCACGGTAAGGCAGGGGAATTCTCGGCATAGTGAAGAGTTCCGACGTGGATAGAGTTCCCGCCAAGGATATGCAGATTTAGATAACACAATTGGCCGATGTTAAATTATTCCCACGTGGCGGCTGGCAATTGGCTCGCTAGCCATATAAAAGTTTAGGGGCGTTTCCGCCCTAGTTGGAGAACTCCGCGATTCCCCCTGGAGTGGAACTCCGGCAGCTTGATCACCTGCCAACGACTACCCGTCGACGAAGCCTTGCGACGTATCCTCCGTGTTTCATGCCCGAGTTAGACCCGAGCTACCTGGTCTACAAGAGCTCCTCAATTAGCCACTAGAGATTAGAATTGTTGCAACTACAATTGCCTGTGCTGTATACGACTACAGTGTAAGTAAAGCTATCTCTGTTTTTCCAACTGATACATGTCCCGTCTGTGCCTAATTCCGCTCCAGTGATAGAGAGTACCCATCTGCCCGTCATGGGATCGCAGCCGCAACCCCAGCTAGCGTTCCCGAGGATTCTCGATCCTCGATTCCCCCTCGGCCCCCACAAGAACAAAGATATAGGGGCTGGGTCCAAATCCAGTGGTAACAGCCATTTCTATGCAAGACACTATTTGTGCTGTTGTTACTGCACATTTATTTAGTACTTGTATAAACAAGTACTAAATAAATGCTCAGTAACCCAAGTCACTGCACAGTAGCACCAGCAAACACTTTTTTGTGATGCTACTGCGCACTAGACTAATACTACTGCGCAGTAGTATCATGTCACAGTTTTTGCCAGTGATGCTACTTGTGCAGTAGTATCAGGCTACTGCACAGTCAAAGTCTCATGTAGATGCAGCCAATTTATGCTACCCTGTTCATTTGATTCAATTTTTCATATACAGATTTTGATCATGGACTAATGTCCATGAGCCAGAGGTGGAGTAAAAATGAGAAAAAGAGTAATAAATTACTAGCTTAAACTTAAACTTAAACTTGTGTGTTTAAAACATAGGTCATGAAAATTAAAAGATCCCTTCATGACTTCTCATTGAGATGCTGGTTCTGCTCCTTAATCTGCCTATCCACTTTTTAAAAACCTCTGGAGAAAACCTAAAGTTTACATCTGAGAAGATTATAGTTTACCTTTTTCACCCATTAATGAAACAGGCACAGACATTACACATAAACATAAATTATTGGAAATTGATCTAAACCCACAACTGTACAGATGAACAGCATAAAGAGGCCATGTAGAAATGGCAGAAACCCAATCTAAGATAGACTTGGATTGATATGAACTCTGATCTAATTGATTTAGGTTAGACAAGTGAATCAAACTTCTATACCAGATCCTCTATCAATTCAAGTTAGATCACTGTTCTGGCATCCTAGGCTCCCTTTCACCCTGTACAAATCCCCCTTCACAGGAAGGTGCACTAGCACTCAGCCCACTCTTTAGTGCTCTGGACAATCACCCAGCAGGCCCCACCACCGAGGTCTCCCAGACCTGAGCTAGCTTAGATCCTCTCCCTAGTGAGGAGCGTGTAAACTAGGTTCACCAGAGAATGGAGACCAAGGCCCTGAGGTAAGTGGAGAAGCAGGAGATCTGAAGGAAGTACAGGGAGGAGGGGGCAACAGGGGAGACCTCCTCATTCTAACTGAGGAAATAGGGAAATTGGTTAGTTACCTCAGGTGTCTGTACGCGAACTCATGGAGTCTGGGAAACAAGCAGGAAAAATTGGAAATCCTCATACAGTCAAGGAAATGTGATGTAATTAGAATAACAGAGACTTGGTAGGATAGCTCGCATGACTGGGGCACTGTCATGGATGGGTATAAACCGTTCAAGAAGCACAGGCAGTGGGGAAGAGGAGGAGTTGTGCTGTATGTAAAAGAGCTGTATGATTTCTCAGAGCTCTAGTATGAAACTGCAGATAGGCATGTTGAAAGTCTCTGACTTAAGGTTAGAGGGGAGAACAACAAGGGTGATGTCATGGTGGGTGTCTGCTATAGAGCATCAGACCAGGATGATGAAGTAGATGAGGCTTTCTTCAGATGACTAGCAGAAGTTTCCAGATCCCAGGTCCTTGTTCTCATGGGGGACTTCAATCACCCTGACATCTCCTGGGAAGGCAATACAGCAGTGCACAGGAAACCCAGGAAGTGTTTGGAGAGCATTGGAGAGGCCAACTAGGGGCCATGCTCTTCTTGACTTGCTGCTTACAAACAGGGAAGAAGTGGTAGGGGATGTAGTAGTGAAAGGAAACTTGGGCAGCAGTGATGACCACATGGTGATTATGTTCAGTGTCCTGACAAAAGGAAGAAAAGAGAGCAGCAGAGTATGGACCCTGGACTTTGAATCCCTCAGGAAACTGATAAGCAGGATCCCCTGGGAGGACAATCTGATGAGAAAAAGAGTCCAGGACAGGTGGTTAATATTTTAAAGAAACATTACTGAGGATGCAAGAACAAACCATCCTGATGTGCAGGAAGAATAGTAACTATGGCACGTGCCCAGGTTGGCTTAACAGAACACTTTGGTGCACTTAAACACAAAAAGAAAGATTACAAGAAGGGGAATCTTGGAGAGATGATTAGGGAGGAATATAAGAATATTGCTCAGGCATGCAGGGATAAAATCAGGAAAGCCAAAGCACAATTGGAGTTACAGCTTAGCAAGGGACATGAAGGGTAACAAGTAGTGTTTCTACAAGTATGTTAGCAGCAAGAGGAAGGGTAGGGAAAGTGTGGGTCCCATACTGAATGGGGGAGGCAACCTAGTGACAGATAAGGAACAGAAGTCTGAAGTACTCAATGCTTTTTTTACCTTGGTCTTCACAGCCAAAGTCAGCTCCCAGACTAACTGGGCAGCACAGTCTGGGGAAAAGATAAGCAGCCCTTGGTGGTGAAAAAAAGGTTAGGGACTATTTAAAAAATCTGGTTGTGTACAAGTCCTTAGGGCTGGATACAATGCCTTCAAGGCTGATGAACTGATATGACTGCAGAGCCACTACCCATTATTTTTGAAAACTCATTATGATTGTGGTAGGCCCTAGATGACTGGAAAAGGGGAAATATAGTACTCATCTTTAAGAAAGGGAAGAAGGAAGATCAAGGGAAGCACAGACTAGTCAGCCTCACCTCAGTCCCCAGAAAAATCAAGGATCAGGTCCTCAAAAAATCCATTTCTAAGCACTTGGAAGAGAAAGAAGTGATCTGGAACAGTCAGCATGGATTTACCAAGGGAAAGTCATGCCTAACAGACCTGATTGCCTTCTATGATGATATGACTGGTTCTGTGGATGCAAGGCAAGCAGTGGACATGATATATCTTGACTTTAGCAAGGCTTTGATATGCGCCTCCCTCCCCCCCCCCCCCCCCACACACACACACATCCTTGCAAGCAAGCTAAGGAATTATGGGCTGGGTGAATTGACTGTAAGATGGATAGAAAGCTAGCTGGATCATTGAGCTTGATAGCCAGTGATCAATGGCTTGAGGTCTAGTTCAATGCAGGTATCAAATGGGAGTACCCTAGGGGTTGGTCCTGGGGACAGTTTTGTTCAATATCTTCATAAACTATCTGGAAGATGGGATAGAGTGCACCCTCAGCCAGGTCCACAAATGACAGCAGGCTGGGGGGAGTAGTAGATACATTGGAGGGTTGGGCTAGGATTCAGAGAGACCTCAACAAATTGGAGGATTGGACCAAAAGAAATCTCATTGAGATTCAATAAGGACAAGTGCAAAGTCCTGCACTTAGGATGGAACACTCCCACATACTGGTACAGGCTGGGGACTTACTGGGTAAGCAGCAGTTCTGCCGAAAAGGACCTGAGGAATAAAGTGGATAATATGCTGGATATGAGTCAACAGTATGCCCTTGTTGCCAAAAAGGCTAACAACATATTAGGCTGAATTGGTAGAAGTGTTGCCAGCAGATCATTGGAAGTAATTATTTCACTCTCTTCTGCATTGGTGAGGCCATATCTGGAGTACTGTTTCCAGTTTTGGACCCCCTACTAAAGAAAGGATGTTGACAAGCTGGACAAAATACAGAAGAAGGCAACAAAAATGGTTCGGGGGCTGGGGCACATGACTTCTGAGGAGAGGCTGAGGAAACTGGGCTTATTTAGTCTGCAGCAGAGAAGACTGAGGGGGTATTTGATTTCTGTCTTTACCTAGCTGAAGGGGGTTCCAAAGAGGATGGAGCTAGACTGTTCTCAGTAGAGGCAAATGACAGAACAAGAAGCAATGGTCTCAAGTTGCAGCAAGGGGCATTTAGATAGGTTGGATATTAGGAAATACTCTCACTAGGAGGGTGGTAAAACACTAGAATGGGTTACCTAGGGAGGTGGAGGAATCCCCATCTTTGCAGGTTTTTTAAGGCTAGGCTCAACAAAGCATTGGCTGGAATGAACTAGTTGGGAATGCTCCTTATCTGAGCAGGGGTTGGACTAGGTGACCTCCTGAGGTCCCTTCCAACCATAATTTTCTAGGGTTCTATGAATTAGCACCCAGGAATTACAGCACCAGAATGAGACCCAATGGACATAAGACTAGAAGCCTACTTAATCTGTCACCAGCTCAATGCATGGCACTAGATAAATCATTTATAACCACATTTTCAAAATGGGTCTCTTTTTGGGTACCCAATTTGAGATTATTTGTGTTTGGGCACCTGCTCCTCATATTGATTTCAGATGGAGTGCTGAGTATTCAGCAACTTTTAAAAATCAAACACTCACAACTATCTCAAGTTTAACATTCAGAAACTAAAGTAACCAAAATCAGAAAGCACTTTCACTTTCTGCAAATAGTTTAGTCCATTAGTTGAGTGTCAGGGATATTCTGTGACATTGCAAATGTCAAGCTAATATTATTGAGTTAGTGAAAACTGAATTTTAAATTTGCAAGTATTCACCCTGGGATACTGATTTTTAAAGTTACACTAATCCTGGTGGGAAAGAAAATACTACATTTTGTGGCTTAAGGAGAATTACAGCTGGTGATGATGTTTGGTACCTATTACCTGACATATGATATTAATATATATTTATCTCTTGACTCATTAGGAAGGTCACATAAGGATTGTGGAGGACACTAGCATGCCTATGAGACCTAGTACACTGAAGGGGGAATTATGTCTTTTCTTTTACTTCTGTAAGCATTATATCAGTCCCTTGGAAAGAAAGAGGCAAAGCTTGATGTAGCTTTTTTGTAAAGAGAGTGAATTCAAGTAATGTAAGTAACCAAATATGTAGCTGTCCTCGTGTATCTATAATTCAAACATTAACAATATATGGGATAGAAAGGTGTATCATATATACATGGAAGCACAGAAGTCTCTATCAGATGTTCTGACCCATCACATTTTATAAAGTTACAAAATACTGATATTCTCTTTACATAAGGTATATATATATTTGTTCCATTAAGCATATGCAATGAGTTCTATCTGTGGAAATATTACTAATTTTCTTTGGTGATAAATTGTTGATAAAAATATATTATTTGTCACCAAGTCAGAAAAACAGTCTAAACAGTTATACACAGAAACTGAAAGTTTACCATAAAATCTAGCATCATATGATCTAAATTGCCATGCTAACTGATCTGACCTTTGAAACCATCTGCTGTCACCATAACAGAGGGGGCATGGGTGACAGTCCAGTCACAATTTCAAGGCCATAGCAGAAGTGCTGTAATGAAATCTGTACATGTTGCTGAGTACCTTGTCACAAGGGCACAAAAAGGAAAGACAATAGCAAAAGGTAATTCGCAACAAGAAAACAATGGAATATTTTACCTTACCAAAAACTGAGAAAACTACACTATTATTTTTCTACCCAAAATAGCATGTTGACACATCTTCAGTCAAATCAGTGTATAAAAGTTCCTGTGCTCATTAATAACATTTCAAAGCTCAAACTGCTTTATTCTCCTTTAAAATGTGATGTGACTGTGTAAATACTGATAACAGCTTAGACAAGACAAACAAACATCTTTGCCATACTCATCCAGTTCATTTGTGCAATGTATCTAAAGGGCAAGCTTTGCAAAAATATGTAAAATGATAGTCTTCTATGGCAGAAATGATTAAATGCCATTCCATCAATTATTGGTTTTGTTTTTAGAGAAAGACACCAAACCTCTGCTTCAGAAACCTTGCTACTGGATTAACATGGATAAAGGAAAACAAAAACACACACACATACACTAGAGGTTAAAATTACAGAATATTGTGAAGTCCTTTTAATTCCTGATGAATATTTCTTTCAGATTGCAACACTCAGTTCCCAGTGGTACTAAAGAGGCACGTGGCTGGCACTGAGAGACCAAGGCATGTATCAGAATGTACCTAGAAACTCAGATGAATGCAGAAAATATTCCTCTGATGTGTAAATGACATAGTAAGAGAAAAGCATTAAATGTCTGCCCCTACTGCTTAGATAACCTCAGGGATAAGTCACAGCAGAAGTTCTGCAGGTCCATCAAAGTTCTTTCTTCTCTGCCAAGAGTAGATTGTAACACAAGCAAAAAGGTTGGTAGCTGAGATAGCAATATTCACAAAGTGTGTTTTTTTTTAACCCATAAATTATACAATGTGACCCTCAGGGTAGCTGGCAGCCTCTTTTATTAGATAGAAATCTAATCTCAAAGAACAAACATAAAAAAAGAAAGTGTATATTGAGAAAGGCTAGTGGAGGCCTCTGGGCATATATGCAGCATGCAAAATATTCAAAGTATATAAGAGATGACTGATCTTATTAAAATCAACTGCTGAAGAAAAAGAACTTTATTCAAGAAACCCATGCATTGTATCCAGATGAAAGGAAATCTTATTCACATATTAGTTTGATTTTCCAAAAAGGCAAATGATTAAACCTGAAAGAATAAGCAACTTCTGAAAATTTTCTAGATGGAAATATACACTGTATATCCATAAACCCAAAACATATCTGGCCACTGTCAATTAAAAACAACAACAAACAGTACCCAGGTCAGTAAAGAAACTCATTATTAGCTTGTCTCTGTTAATATTCTGTTATTGTAATGTTATTACTTTACAAAAATATTTCGTAAGGACATATTATCATTGAAAAAAAAAGATTTTAAAAGTATTTCCATCCTTTTAAAATTACTTTTTTAATAAGTGGCCATTGTATTTCTCTACTGGCTAAGGTAGGCAAAGCAATCTGATTTCATATTCAGCAGATTACTTTTTTTGTACATGCAATTCGAATATTAAATTCTACATATAATCTATGATGAAAACTTCAATAGATGGGACTTCTTGACATACAAGGAATACAGAAACAAGCAAAATGCCTTACTCTGTGACAGTCTGCACTAAATAATAACTTTGACTACCTAAAAATCCCTCTGAAATCTAAGATTTAACATTTCTTTTTCACTATAAGAGTAAGGAGGAGGGAAGGAATAAAACCCTACCATAACATCTCAAGTATCCCCTCAATAGGAGCATGTTGAAAGTCAGCGGACCTCTGCAGCAGGGGTCCACAATGTTTCAGGAGGGGCAGGCCAAATTAACGCAGCTCAGTCCAAAGGTGGGCTCCTATTTGTAACCCAAATGCTGCCACCTAATCCCCACTGACACACAATTACTGCTGGCATGGTTCTGACCTAGCTTCTACTCCCCCCGTCACCAAACTGCCACTTGTGCTCCAGCTGTGTGGGCTGGATGAAATCAGCCATAAATTGCCCAAAACTGCCCTTCAGTTGAACTTCCCAATGTCCTGATTAATACCTTTATAAAATATATATGCTCTCAGACTTAAGGCAAGCGAAGATATTTATAAATTTAGAACTCCTGCAAATTATGTTGTGCTTCGTTACTCACACAGTTGCTAAAGCATACTCATTATTATAATATGAACAGTCCATTCCTATTCACTTCTTTAATAAGTACTAGAGTATATTAACAATACTGTATATACCTCAAAATGATATGCTTTCCAAATAGATATGAGATCACCTCTTTTCAGCAAATACTATACAGTTTTTCCCTGAGACATAGTTCACTGTGCATGACAGAAAGGATAGTATTTGATCCATCTTCAGCTTCTAAGAGTACATGCAAGCATTCAAACAAAACAGTGGAAGTTTAACAGTTTATTCTGAGTGGTTGGAAACCCTATTGGTAGAGAATGTTTCAAGCATTACCCTGACTGCTCTACAGACACCTTACACTGCTGACAGCACCCAGGTGCACACATTTCAGCTTGCTTTGCAGGTTACCCCAGCCAGAGACAGATGACCGCACCCAAAGGCATGGGTCAGAACTGAGTGACTGGCAGTCCCAAGGGACCATGCCTCCTGCTTACAACTCCCATTCTCTCCCTCTCAGCTGTCTTTTCAGGCCTGTAAATTTCTCCTCCAGCAGCCCACAACAGATCCTTATCCCTCTGAAATCAACTGACAGACACAGCTACAGTGCAGGTGAGGTGAGCCTGGACAGGGTTGGGTACTAGTAGGTTAAGTGCTGGTGGGACTGGGGATTGAACACTGGCAGATTCATTTTGGTTGCTGCTGTGGGAAGGGACAGTAGGCTCTCTTTCCAGTGGGTACCTGTAAATGCTGTCTGCAGAAGGGGTGGGAACACGATCTCCCAGACCTGACCCCCCCACCTGACCAAAACAGCATTGACCAGTCCCTGCTGGGAATGCAAGCCACCAACATGAACCAGCCTTTCAAGGGGTCTTGGGTCTGCAGAGGCAGGAATTTACTTTCTGCTCAGTCATACTCTCCCTTCTGCCCCCCAGGGGTGTGACCGTCTCACTCTCAGTGTGCAAACCTGTGCAAACAGCCTGCATAGTGCAAGCTACCTAGCCAGGTTGCAGTCACAGATGGGTCAAAAAGTGGGATCTAGGGGCATTGAGCAGAGAACAAAGAAGGGGGGCAGAGTGGGTCCCCATGAGTTGGGGCTACCTTCCTGGGGCAGGGGAAGTAACTCCCCCAAAATTTCATTCCCTCACTTCTCTCACCTCCCAGATATCCCAGAAACCATGTTCAGTACCTGCAACACCCAAATCCCAATTTATTAAAAGAAGAGATATTCTTTAGTTTACTTCCTCTTTTTTTAATTATTTCTTTTTTACTTCTTATTATATCCTTCAGTGGATGACTTACCTCAATTTACCATCCTTCCCCCACCCCCATTTCCTTTCTACCTCTCATTTCATTACCCACCCTATTCTATTAGCTCTCCACCTCCTAGCTTCATGTTTCTGACCTGCCCCAACCCATCTCTCACAGACCCCCACCTAGAGCAGGGATAGAAGCCTGTCTGGGTCACCAGCCCTATAATGGTCTCACACATCTGTAATTCCTTGTCAAGCCCCTGCTCATCGGCTCTTTAGTGGCATGTCACAGCTGTGTAGGTGGCAGACAGAAAGTTTTTTGCCTTAAGATGAGACTGCTCCAAACTTGAGCTAGCACTAACACTAAACAACATTTGAGCAGCTCAAAGCGCAATGTATAACAAAGGCCTAGTTTTCTGATTCCTAGCTTCTGACCCTGGCTTTGCATTTGGGCTCCAAACTTGTGACTTCTGACTTTTACCCCTGAAATCCCCCACTCCATTTCCAGCTCTACCCACTAGGATTGCCATACTGGTGGACTGTGTTAGTATGACTGAATCATAGAGCTAAGGGGCCAGTGTAGGGTCTGATGCCTTTGGGGGTGGGAGGGGGGTGGGGTGGGGTGGGGGGGGAGGGGGAGAATGGTCAGGGGTCAGAAATGAGGGGGAAGCCTGAGAGGTTCAAAACCTCAGACCCTACATTGGTCCCCAAATGCCCTGATTTACTGCCACAGGTCTGGGATTGATTGATTGGTTTATCTTCTCCTCAGCTGGAGCAGTAGAGTCCAGCTGAGGCACAAACTGTCTCCTTAGAGAGAAAGGAGAAGGAGAAGCAAAGCACACTGGGATACCAAAGGGTGGCATGGCATGCTCCCTATTGATGGGGCAAGTGTACAAGCATTCATTTTTTCTAATAGAAACTCTATCAGAGGTGTCTTCTACCTCACTGTACAAGGTGGATGTTTCTATTGGACCTGCATTTTCAGTTACTGATAGAAGGTGAACACTTGTACACTCAGAGTTTCTTATGGTGGAACTGCTATTCCACCAGTAGAAATGTAAGGGGTAGTATAATTTCTTGCCTGTTCAGCTCTGACTTGCCACCAGTGAGCAGGGGCGTGACTAGAAGGGCTGGCAGGCAGAGGCATGATTTAGAACCAGGGCATCTGAGTTCCAGCTCTGATCGGGGCAGGGTGGGGAGGAGGAGGAGGAGGAGGCTGGCAGCAGTGCATTCTGGGAGGCTAAAAGACTGAAAATTGCTCATTTTATTCTTGTGGAGTAGACTGAAGTTACCCTAACAAAAGTTAGGTAGCACAGTTAACCCTTGCCTGAAGTGTAACTTTGAGACTCTCAGAGGACTTAGCATTAGTTAATGAGCTTTGAACATGCCGACACTTATGTTTTAAGTGCCCTTAACATGGCCTAAGTGCAGTAATTTGAACCTATGTCTCCGGAGACAAGTAAGCCAAAGAAAACCTAGTACAAATTGGTGGTTCTAAAGCCTGTCTTAGCTGTCCATGGCGTAATAGATCAGCTTAAGAAACACTGCAGCAGGATCATGCTATCAGTCCTTCAATGAGCCACCACAGCAGCTACGATCACCAGGCATGCTTCTACTAAAAAGATCTTTCACACAAACCAAAGAAAACCAGAATAAGATTTGTTTTTGTTTTCCTTCCAAAAAGAAGACAAATGTACCAGTATATCATTCCAAAATAAATCAGGATAAACTTAACCCTTACCATTTGCAGTTCATACTCTAGTTAAATGATTTGTGAAGTAACTGGAAGAGGATTAAATGCCAGCAAAGCACTCAGACAGAGACTAATGACATAACTCAACAGAAGGATAAAAAAGCTAACTGTCTTCTGGACAAATCTGTCTGATTTGTTGTTTTTACTAGCAGTTAGACATCTAGACAGTAGGATGACAGGTGCTTTAGGAATAGAAAGAAAAAAGGAGGAGAAGAGGGTTGGAGAGGGAAGAACATTTCTTTCATGACTCATGACATTATGTCTAGAGTGTCATAGGCAAAGGAATCTGTGACAGTATTACCCTGTAAATCCTGCTTCTGTGATGGCATCTCAGCCTAAAATGAGTTATTATATGATAAAACAGCTGCCTATTATTCTATTGTAATGTCATACTAAGAGGCATGTGCATAAAGTATAGAATATCTTTCTCATAAGGGCATTATGATAGGAATAAGCAAAGTGTTATTATATTGTAATTTTGACTCCACACTTTCAAATCATAGTAAAAAAATCTGGTGAGGTCTTCATGCATTTAGCTGTATGTCAAGAAGGTGAGAAGCTTTTTTTAGTCTCTCCTATACTTTTTCAGTAAGAGGCATTGTTTTCTCATTTTTCCAGTTGATGCACAACAATATTTGACATTTTCTGTCAGGTCTCATCAACATGTTGACAAACCTCATACAATCTATCATAAGATAAAAGTCATTTTAACAGTGCCAATACTTTCATACTCTCTCTCCTCTTAATTTTAAATCACAATTCCACCTGAAAATAATTATGGTGGTTATGACTTTCAGGTTATATTCTCATATAATAGGGATATTTCCAGAAAAGAAACAACATTTTGGTATATGAAAAGCTTCAAAGGTTTGTGGTTCACTGTGAAAGAAAGTTTAATAAAACTTAAGCAAATCTACTAAGGTTGAATTGGAAATCATCTCAGGCTTCCTCTTTCAGGGACTACAGCCCCATTCTCAGAAAATACTAACTATTATGGATGAAATATAACTCTGTAATGCACTCCCATTTGTTTACCATGTATCCCTAATTCCAAGATGACTTTGAATTTAAGATACCACCCAGTAATTAGAGTCTATACATGGAAAATTATGTTTTTTTATAATTTTTCTTGTATAGAATCTATAATTATGGCAAGATTGTCTTAAATTTGTCTGCCCTTCCCCCACAACAGCTGTCAGGGAAAATCCATGGGAAGGGTTGATGAGCCAAACCTTGCCCCTCTGCTACCTGGGCCTATCCCTCTGCTACCTGTCTTCTCTGCATCTTGCCCCCTTGTCTCCTACTCTCTGTCCTCCAACCCCTTACCCCCATAATTGTGCCTGCCTCCCTGCCACCTATTCTCCCAGTATCTGGTCTCACACTTTGGAGTGGCCCTGGAGTGCCCCTGGATGCAGATCCAGGGGAGACAGCAGTGACAGTGGCCATAGCCATGTCCCCAGCCCCAGCCCCGACCAGCAAGGCAAAAAACTGCAGAGCTTCCAGCTCAGCTGAGGCTGGAACCCAGACAGGAGCCAGAACCTAATGGTGAGCTTGGGGCACAGGGGTACATGATGCAGGCTGTCCCCTATGCTTCCCCTATACTCATCACATGTCCCACATCTGCTCCCCCAGCCATGAGTCCTTTTTTTCCCTGCTCCATAAGCCTTCCTGGCCTGGGGCAAGCCATGACCTTGAGGCCAAAGCTGGAGCTTAGCCACTACCTACCCCATGCCAGTACTCAAATCTAAGACAAGCTTTCCCACCTCCACCCCCCCTCCAACCCCATCTTGTTTTGGGTGGGTGGGGGTGAACTTGTCTTGGATTCAAGTAAATATGGTACCACTGTAGGGAATCTTTCCTGGCTAGACTCTAAAAAAGGAAATCATTACATTCTGTAACTATTTCATATACTCTTCCATTCATACCAGTTAAAGATTATCTATCCCCATTTTAGCAGAAACAACAAGATAGCATGCTTTGTAGGACACATACAGAATGAATCAGCCAAAAACATAGTCAGAGATGAGCATACATATAGGATTCAGTTGCAGGAATCTCTAACACTTGACAGTATTTGAACAAAGAATGAATAATGCAGAGACTGGAGTCTAATGTGGAAGATTTGGACTATATCAAGTCTTTTGACTTGACCCAACTGTCAAGCTAACCCAGGCATCCAACAAGCAACCAAAAATCCCCAGCTACCAGATACTATACATTGCTACTTCTGACTGCACGGCACAACCTTTAGTAAAGCCCAGATTCACAGAAAGACTTTTGGGCATGTTAAGGTATGCAAGACCAAGAATTTGGTCCACAAAAACTCACCAGTCTTTGCTCTAAGAGCTGTTTATATAGTTTATACTTGAAACAGACAGTTAATTAGATATATAATTTTTAATGAATTTACATGAGACAAAAACAATTTTATTCAATGAGCATTACATATAAAATATACAAGAGTCCTTAAAGCAGAGATTGAAACTTAGAACTACTAAGTAGTTTATCGATGTAGCAGCTGTTGTCTCTTTTCTGCTTGGCAAGAAATGTACAATTGTTTCTTTCATGTATATTGCTACAATTATCCTGTCCTTTGTTATATTTATATTATCTGGCTTCTAGTCACAGGATTTTGAGGCTTATAATCAGAATCCCTAAATATCTTTTTAATAAAAGAAGACTTATTCCGTATAATACTCCCAACATGTATAAATGAGACCTTGTCTCTGAAAATGGGTTTGGGGGGTGGAGGTGGGGTGGGGAACAGAGGAGTCCCATAATAAAGACATCCTAAGCACTACAGTACCACAGGATAATTAGAAGTTCTTTCTTCAGCAGCAGATGCACATCTCTTGAATCCTCACTGCAAATGATAGTGCCTAGAAATAAAGTAATGCAGTCTCATTAGAAAAAGTTTGAGTAAAGGAAAACAAACATGTTTTACTCTGTTTATTCATAGTAGAAAAGAGGCTCGATTTGCAATCACTTTGCACTTTGTAAATCCACATATTCTTCTGTGTAAGGAATGAATGAATAAAGAATGAAAGAATGAATAAAGTATGAGCAAAATGTTATTACCATGGTAAATGAAAGGGGTAGTCTGTTCTGTGAGCATTTTACACCCATTTTGCACTTGCTCTATAAAAGTGAAGATACACAGCAAGATACACAGCAGTGGATCATTATGACATATAACCCACAAAGAACTCAAATACTTTAACACTGCAATACACATTTCCTAGATAAGAGAATTCGCAGTGACAGAAATCCCCTTAATATTAACTGAAGTGAAATCTGATGATGTTTACTGTATTGTGGCCCTTCGTGGCATTTTTTATACATTAAATAGTGATGCTTTAGAAACCTTCATTTCTTTTTCTATGAGCTTTGGCTTGAGCCTCTTCCAGGTATATGAAAACAGCCAGAAGTGCTGTTCAGAAAATTCTCAAAAACCTTCATTCTACTAAGCAGCATACTGCTAGGAACATGGGATTCCATGATTTCCTGAACTGCAAGAATCTTTCAGTGCAGAACAAACCATTGAATTATTACCATTGCATCTTAAACCAAACACCAAAACTGGCAGATAGTATATGACATATTGTGCAAGGGCCAGTGATGAATTTCCTTCAAAAAATAAACAATGCTTTCTTAGTGAAAATTTTGAGGCTTTGATTAACACTGAAGCTGAAAAAAATCTAAGGTGTTTTAATATCTCTCTGCTCTTCAGTAATGAAAAATTCCCTCTGTACTTTGGGCCAGATTAAAAAAGCCTATGCTGCACCTCCAGAAATGTAATATATATCATCCAATGCACCAAATGCCCTGATGGAAAATACGTAGGAGAGACCAGACAACAACTGTGCACCAGAATGAATGCACACCGGAAATCTATCAAAGACAGAAATATCCAATTACCTGTGGGGGCACATTTCTCACAAGAAAACCACTCTCTCTCCAATCTCTCAGTCCTGATCCTCAAAGGAAATTTACAAAACACTTCCCAGAGACGAGCCAATGAACTCCACTTCATCAACCTCCTGGATACTAAAAATCATGGACTAAATATAGACATTGGATTTATGACACATTATAACTTGCCTGACATCTGACTCCACAGGTATCTCTCCACTTTCATCCTCCTTCTCTCTCTCCCCCCATCCCCCTCCCAGCCTGTCTCTCACCCATTGACTCCTCAATCTACATTTTCACTGACTACCTGTCTTGTATGCATACCAGCCCAGCCTCTGGCTCCTTTACTTTTCATTCCATCCAGGAAGAGCACACACCAACTGCTGCAACTTCCTTAGCCTGACGAAGGGTTTTTGAACCTGAAAGCTTGCTTAATAATTATTTTCCAACTATTTGGGTTGGTCTAATAAAATATATCAGATTAACCCAAGGAACCATGTCTGTCTATGTCCTTAGACTCTTTAAATATTATGATCAATCACTCACACATGACAAGTTAGTACCTAACCAGCTATGACCAAATGCAAACACCCTACCTTTAATTTTAATCATGGTCCTAGAGTCATAGAGAAGTAGGGCTGAAAGGGACTCCCATAAGCCATCTAGTCCAACTCCCTGCCTAAAGCAGGATCATCCTTATGCAAACGATACCATACAACCATAATCAAACTCTATATAAAACTACCATCAACCCTGACACAACACAGACCTAACACCCTAACCTGCCACAGGTAAACCAGGGAAACCATGGCAGCTAATGCCCTGCTTCTAGAATGTTTTTTTCAATATATTCTCAAAAGGTCCCAGATAGAGATCCATGCCCCCTCTACAGAGGAAGACAACCCCCCCCCCCCCCCAGTCTGTATTAATCTGATCATCAGGTAAAATTATTTCCTGACCCCAAATATGTAGATTGGTCTGACTCTGAGTGGAAAGGCAAGACCCTCTAGCCAAGAACCTCCAGTTTGGTCCCAGCAGAAGCATTGTCACACCTCTGTCAAAGTCCCCAGCCTTAGCTGTAGCCAATACCCAGAATCTCTGAGGAAGGCTTAAAAACATCTTGACATGCATGAGAGAAAATAGGGAGAGGGGAAACCAGTAAAGCCCAGAAGCACAGGAAATACCCATGGTAGAACATAGGAATATCTACGCCTAGATCATCCCTGACCAGTGGCTGTCCAACCTATTCTTGAACACCTACAGTGATGGAGAGTCCACAACTTCCCTAGGCAATCTATTCTACTGCCTCACCATTATGAAGAAGTGAAGAAGTTTTTCCAGATATCCAGTCTAACCTTACGTCATTACAATTTGAAGCCATTGGTCCTTATCTTACTCCCTGCATTGAGAGAAAAGGTGTTTTTCTTCTTCTTTATGGCAGCCCTTTAAGTATGTCAAGACTGCTATCATGTCCCCTCTTAAGCACCTTTTTCTACAAGCTGCCTAGCTCTTCTGTACTCTTCTGAGTGATCAGTAATGATCCAAAATTCCATCAAGGAATCAAAAGACACTATTGCAGTTGGAGATATTGATTCTCAGATGATATATAAGCCGAGCCCTACAGATTTCAAGTCATTTGAAATCTCATATCATTTTTCTTTTTTTAAGAATTGTGGAGTTTGGACAGGAGTCCAGGTTTCTAATTGATTAAATAATATTTATGCTCATATAAACTCACCCTAATAAGTTCAATTACATACAATATTATTCTCTCTCTTTCTCTCTTTTTCCCCGGCTCATCAATGGCTATGTAGGGTTACAGTTAAGCAATTGCTATTTTATAGAAAGCTACATTTTGGTAATAAGTGAAGTGACTCTTGTTTGCAATATCTATAGAATCAGCTGACACAGAAAGTTCCAAAATGTATAAATAAACCATTCCATAACTCCTTTATTCATTAAAATAGGAATGATACTTTTAAGAGTCTATTATTAGACACAATTTCATAGTAGCATGTGCTGTCCTTTACATATCTTATTGTTAAGCTAACTTTTATGTTGTGTGATAAGTCAAGTCATAGCACATTGGTATTCTCTTCTGTTACACATACACACATATACAAATACACATATATACATATATGCACACACACACATATCCATTCATATATATATTAGAAATGAAGAGTTACAAGGTGTTTTGCAGAAATGTGCCTGCATTTGACAAGAGTTACTACACAATTGCAACTGGAAGTGCTGGTCTTCTCCCATATTTTGTTATAGAAAATAAGTGTATTACTGTAATTGTTCAGGTTATTTAAACCTCACTTCCCCAAACAGGTCCCTAGCTGCTGGGGAGCAGGGCAGGGTGGTGGAAAATTTCCTGCCCTGCAATAGCTAACCTAGGAATGCAGAAAATGTTCCTTCAAAGCACTATAAAAGATAGCTAGTAGAACACCCACAGCATAGAAAAAAATAAAAGGCTAGCCCTCCCCTAATCCTATGTTTGAATCTGTTAATTTGGCCATGAGTTTGGACTAGAGATGAACATGGTTTCTATACCCTGCCTCAGGTGCACAGAAGTTAATGGTTTACCTGAGACCTGTTGGCCATGTCCACCCAGTGCTTCTCCCCTCAACCTTCCAATCCAAGGGGACAGCTATCCTTAAAAGAGCCACTACCTATTTTTTTCCTACCTGTCCAAGCAAAGTCTTTCCCCACCCACCTGAAAGATTACAGGAAAAATGAGATGCAAAAAATGTAATTTATATGGGTTGCATCTTTAGCTCATTTGGGAAATATCTGGAAATAAATCAGAGGGCAGGCAATCATTCCTTCCCAATTATTTTCATCTGGTGGAGGATTGCTCTTAGCCTTACACCCCTCCATCTCTAGAATCATATTGCCCTCCCCTCATGGGGTGTGATAAATTCAGTCCTTTATACTGGCCAAAACCACATATGCTCCATTAATTGGGAAGGCATACCACTTCCTTCCTAAAAAAAACCTTAGGTATCAAATGATAATATTTGGTGGGTAATTAACAATGTTCCTCACTCTCAAAGATTCAAACACCTCCTGGCTTTGTCGACCCATGGATGCCTAATAGCTCCTTCATATTCCCTCTCCACTGCAGCATTTCTCTTACACCAAGAGACATATGACCTAGTTCCTTTTTTGAGGGCCTTAAAAATACCAACTTGTTTTCAACCAAGTGTACATCAGTCATTTCAGGTGGCTGCCATTTGGCTGCCAAACCATGTAAGAGGGACATCAGCTAGTCTCAGAACTCCTCCCTCTGGCTATGCTAGCTTGGATTTGGCTCACCAGTGGGACCCAGTTGTCAACCACCAGGTGATATGGCTGCCCGCCTAGGACAACAATCCACAGTGCAGTGCTGTGTTCACACAAACAAATGCTAGATATCATGACCTATTTCTTTGTTCCAGAAAACAGGATAAAACAGCAAAATTAGCACATTCATATGCAAGCGGAGTCTCATTCTCAACTTGGGCCTCATTTGAAAGCACCCTGTCTGCCTCCAAGCCCTATGTAATTTCAGAATACATGCTCACCAACCATTTCTATATTTATAATTTAATCACCTAAAAAATTTACACAGTGTGTGGCCATGTGAATCTTCTGAACTAATGACTTTGGTACTTTTTGTCCTAACTTTTTATTGATTCTTCAAATTGTTTTCCACAATGATCCAGTCACATATTCCCTCTATCCAAGCATTACAAGATGACATTCAGTGACCCTACAACATGCACCTCCATTCATGCTAACTTACAGCTGACTAGCCAGACAAACATTTTCAGGGAGCACTAGATACATGCCAGTGGGCGGCTTCCACAATTTTATCACTGCATATCTAGGTACCCCATAATTCAGGTTTTTCATATGATCCTGATAGGAGGGATAAATAGGAAGAATTTAGTAAAGCAAAAAGTACTGAATTGTCTCTCCTGACAACTCTTACTATATGTCACATACTTTCAGAAGTCACTTCTGATATGCATACATTCAGAGGTCACTTGATAGACATAACCTATTGGGCTGCTGATGATACCACTAAGAGAATTTTAAATGAATGGGATCTATGTAATGAGAAGAACCTGAATTACACATGCTTTTTGATATCATTGTAAACTGAAAATTCCTTTTCTAGAATAATGTACTTCTGTTTAGGAAGTGCATTCTGGCATCAGGAGTTGTACTGACTTTTTTAAATTATAGATGTTGTATTTATTAAATTAATGGTTAGCTGCTATATAACTTGAAAACTGAATATAGAAAAAAGCTGATAACTTTGTATAGTGAAAGTTTTTCATATAATGAACACAGATACACTGCTGTATAAGAAGCAGTTACCTGCTATCTGTATTTGTAATTTTACTTGGATTTGCAGATCTTTCCATCCAGAAAGTAACAAAAGACCTTGAATTTATGTGAATTATGTGGAAACTTGGTGAATGTCACCCATCCTCTTGCAGTGTGCTCAAACTAGTAAAATACTAATGAGGCAGCAAGTCATATCTAACAATATATGATATTAGACTCTGTATCAAATGAAGGTTAAAGAGATGATGAATAAAGTATCTTCAAGCTTAATATCCGTATAGTGCCTCTTGAAGCAACTATCACTAAATACATTACAATCTGTGCATTATTAACTAGCTGTCTTCTGGGAGCCATGGAATTTTCATGTCCTATAGAAGATACCATTACAGACCTGCTGCCTTATATGGCATATTTTCTTGGTCTTTATATCTTCTAATTCAAAATTATGATTGGCTCTATATGAAAAGCTATTTCTGTAACATCAAGATAGTTGCATTCCAATGTAAGGTGCCAGTTCTATATAAAAAGGGCATGTATACCATTGTGCACCAGCTGCTTCATCTAGCTGTTTGCAATTGCAAAATATAATAAAGCTCTTTATTAGACACAGAAAAATTAAATTAGGATCTGGAAGGTTTTATGTCTAAAAGCGTCCTTCCAATATTTGTAGAGAAGCCACGCATTTGAGAGGATTCCTATCCATAGAACTGGCTCGTAAGATTATTGCAGAAACTGATTTTTAAATGTCTCTGCTTGCTTTATAACATAAACTTTATCTGTTCTAGGACGTTTATTAGATTTCACGTGGCAAAGGAATAAAGCATGTGGAGAGGGAAGGAGTATGGCAAGAGGAGCCAAGCACATATAAGAGGAGGGTAGAAGGGTAACAAAAAGTCTCTTAATGAGCCTGGGAAGTGGCCTCAACCGCAACCCCCACCTACTTTTTCACTTTACTGGCACAGATTAAATTGAATATTATGGCTGTCTGAAAATTCAAAATGGGCAGGACAGGACCAGATGTCATAATATTATAAATTACAAAGACATTATATTATAACCAGCTGTACTCTATAAATGCCAGTTTTGAGGTCTTACTTCACCATGTGGTGTCATATGGTTTCAGCATCTGGTCAATTCTCAATTTGCCACATGAACACATGATGTAATCCAAAATACACAAATTCATAATTATTCAACTAGTGTATGTGAAGCTCAAACAGATGCTATGGATTCAGTTGGTATTATCTGGAATACAGAAATAAAGATCATTTTGTGTGAGCCCAGGGGTACTGGAGTTCTTACATTGTTGCAGATATTTGCGCAGGCCCTTACTTTTTATTACCAGCTGTTGGAAGTTTTCCTTTTGGACTACAGCTAATGCCATTCAGGATTTTGAACATGGCAAATGCAGTTACAGAATATTCATGTATTGACAATAGCCACAGTATAGCAAAGGTTAAAAAAAAAAAAAGAAATATGGGAAATATATTGTCCTTGATCTACATGCCACTTAAATGTACCCACAGGAATAGAGTTGCATATGATGCATACTTTAAAGAAAAACTGACACTTGAGAGAATGACTTCTTCTATGGAGAGAATACAGTCACCATGACTAAGGCTGTATACAAACATTCAGTTTCTTCTGGGAGAATCACTGCTCTCCCAAGAGAAACTATAAATATGCAGATGTTCAAGATTTTTCTCCCAGACCAAACATGAGCCATTCCAGGGGAAATATATATATATATATATATATATATATATATATATATATATATATATATTTGGGGAACACCAAAAGTTATATCAGTAGCAGGACAGTTTCTCCTGGGAAAGCAGATGTCTGTACATATTATTTTCTGAGAGAAGCTACAGCACAGTCTTCTGGGATCTCAGGGTGCTTTGCTCCTTCTCCACCCTGCCCCAAAAAGATCACATGTCACTCAGTGGGCTCTACTGCTGTAGCCAAGCAGGGAGCAAAACATGCCCCTTTCACAATCCTTGAATTGTGTTGCAGAAAGACACAGGTGACATGGATCAGCCAATTCAGGGTGCCTTGTACACTGCTGCCATCTATCAAGAGGAAGACTGAGGGAGCCTGCAGAGCATACTGAGATGTATGTAGAGAGGTCCCCTGCTGGGCAGCATCAGAATTTTCTCAGATTATTTGAACATGCTAACAAAGATAAATTTTCTAATGGATTTTTAAGTATCATGTCCAAACAGAACTTTTAGGGAAAACAAAGAAAGAAAAATTGTATTGAATGAATAGCAATATTCAAAGTAAACCTTAGAATTTTGGATTAAATGAAGCCTATCCTACAATAGAACAGAAGAGGAAATATTGCTCACACTGCCCAAGTTTTAATTCCTTATTGATTAATGCAGATCCAAAAGAAGAGAAGGACTGAACATCTCTTATACAAGTTCAATAAAAGTTGTGGATGGCCACTTCCATAGGTCAGGGTTTTGTTCAAAAGAAACAGGATATGCCTCTTTTCAGCATGTGCTTATATGTATGATAATTTGCTCATGTACATATAGAACATAGAAAGCATGTGATGTTACAGCATCCCTTTGTAGTACCTCAACATCAGTACTTTTCAGATGACAAACTTGGCTTTCTTCACAGTGCTGAAGAGTGGAACCTTTTGTTCAGCCACTTTTAAAATGGATCTTTGAGCCTGATTTCCTATTTCAGGAACTGGCATGAAAAATTCGCTTTAGGAGTCTTAGGGGTATACTTGGTAGCCGTGTTGGTCTGAGACAAAGAGACATACAAAAAGCTAGAACTCTTGGTTCCAAAATGATACCTTTTATGAGACCAACTGGAAAATGGCAAGAAAATTGTCTTTCTGCAAGCTTTTGGGATCAAAATCCCTTTGTCAGGCTCTGAGAACAGTGTAGATGGTACAAGATGGTGAAAAGTCCCCATAGGTCTTCAATAAACTTCATTTTTGCACAGAGGGAGCTGAAGTTGGAAGGGTGTCCCTCTGGGTCCATGAGAGTGTCTGAGCTGTGTTGAGTAGTTCTTCAATGTGTTGATGAAGGGACTTTGATCCCAAAAACTTGCAGAAAAGAACAATTTTAGGACAATTCTTTAGGAGTCTGCAATTCATGGTTGAAATAACCCTCAAAGAAACCACTTAGTCAGTGAATAAGCAAGCTGAGAAAAAAGGTTGAAAAAAGCATAGCCACCAACTCTGGGTTTTGCCAGTTGGTGCTTGCAGATGTAACGCTCCACCTCCCCCCCCCCCCCCGCCCCAAGAAAAGAAACTGTCACTTTAGTTTAAACTCAGCATGTTTCCATGCTGCACATGCCCAGAAGATTCAACATGTTACTACAACCCGTTTCACCGACATCTGTAAAGTTCAGGCACTTTAGTGGGGCTTGTTTGGTGCTTTTATATAATAACTGATTGAATCATCTTTAGCTAAAAGCCCCCAAAAGCCCCACTGAAGTGCCTGATCTTTACAGATGCTGCAGAGCTGGTTTGAAGTAGTGCACTTCTTTTTTTCAGAAAAGTTCAGTTTTTTAGTGTTTTTTTACATCTGCAAGCAAAAATCTAATATGCAAAACCAAAACAGTTGTGGCTTGTGGGTGCTGATCACCTGCTAATTTTTTTTGCTGAGTGCTTGAGCCTCAGAGTTTCCAGAGTCAGCACTTATGGAAAAAAGCTACCTGCATTTCACTGTAGCTAATAAATTTTATCTTCACTTTGTACATTTTTGTAGCCCTGAAATGACCATACGATGATAGCCTTCAATTTCAGGACCTAGCATCTCTCATTTTCCATTGACATAATCAACTTCCAATTTTGATTAGTCTGAAAAGAGCCAGTATTCACTGACAATTTGTTAAATTTTCAAACAAACACATTTGCTTTTTACTCCATGCTTTTCATTGTACTTGGGTAATCATTCAGGAAGCTGTCATCCCTCTTTAAACTTCGCTTCTCTGTGATGCATGTAGAAAGCTGACAATATTTAAACTCCAGATGTGTAAGAACGCTTCATCATACTGTCCTATACTACCTCAATTTTCTTTATATTCCCATCTTTTATCTCATCTTATACTTAAGTTATAAGTTCCTTGGAGCAGAGATCAAATTTTTATTTTGCATTTGTATAGCACCTAATGCACTGGGTTCTCTATACATGATATTTACACAAATAAATAATTAAAAATACCTCCTCTCTTGGCCCTTGTAACATTTTCTCTTCTGCATTCTCTCTAGTTGCTATTGTCTCTTTGTTTTTCTTTTCTAAGTACAGGGACTTTTAAGTATCTCTTTTATTTTTGGTTTGACTCTTGGAAACACACAACCCTCGCTGGAGGTAAGCACATGAAATTCTCCCAGATTGTTTCCTTCAGGTCTCTCACTATTTCACCTGAATGCACTTTACATCCATCTTTGTTTCATTCCCTTCTTATTTGTTCCAGCAAATGATTTAATCTCATTGAGTCAGGTAAAATCTCAATTGTGTAAAGTAAGGTAAATTATTAAGCTAATAAAAATGCAAAAATATCTTCCTCATTCTATACAGGGATTCTCTCTTCAACTAACTAACATTTATTTTGTTTCACACTTTGAAGCAAGTCTGAATTCTCAGAGAAGTCCTAGTTAATCTACATAATTGTATATAAAATACATTAATTCCTTCCATGGGCACAATTTTCTGTCCTCAAACTTTCTGGGGCCTTCCTTACTTGCCTCTCAGGATATCACATTTGTTTCAAACCTTGGAAACACTGTTTGCTTAGAAAATGTTTTTTTACATAATTTGCTTGATGACATGCAGACCTTTTCAATTTGGGTCTGGGGACATGGACAGTCTCCTCCTCTTGGGTCTTTGGGAAGTTACTGGACAACTGTTTTTCCTGTTTAGCATACTTTACACAATAGGCAGTTATGCTGGATATCTTTATATTCTAGGGCCATATGTACCTAGTAGTAGTAGCAGCAGCAGCAGCTTATTTATAGCATTTGCTAAAACGATAGCATAAAACAAACAGTAATATACATATTCATAAAAATTGCCATGCGTTAGACTGATCATCCCAACCCAACAGACGTCAGCTGTTGGATCAGGAGGGTGGAGGATTGGCTCCATTTTAGAACTGATCCAGGGAGGATCAAATTTGGGTGGATCCAGGGATCCAGTGGGGTAGGGGCAGATTTGAGCACCCCCCCCCCCCCCGCCAGTGACTAACAGGATGACTACCTGGTAGAAACTATTTGAGACTTTAATACTTAGAAATTTTAGGAAAACTTTGCTTTCAAATATTGATAAAATTATTATACCTTGAGATAAATGTGCATTTTATAAATTTTAATTGTTTTCTTGATATATGCCTTATCTCTACTTTTTGATCATTTATACTTTTTATGCCTCTTGTTATTGGATTTAAGATTAATGATTTAGATAGTCATGTTATAAACGTTTAACGTTTAGACTGGAATTTATCCCTTCCCTGGTTCTCAGAATCCATCTGAAGGTCTACACCCTTATTGTTTGTTCAAGTAACACAAATGCACTTAAGTAGTTTAGAACAGGCTCCAAATTGTTAGAGAGAAGCTAGATTATTATTTTTTCATTAGCTTAGTGTTTGAAATTTCCTATTAATGGAAAGTTCCATTTTCCTCTTATTTCTTTAAAAAACAAACAAGACCATAAATAGTGATTTACATAATCTATCTCATTCTTCCCACACAAACATATGCTATCTGAATATGAGGTCTGACACCACTTGCCCATGCCAACTACAGATCTCAGAATGAATCTCAGGATAGTAATGGCCTCTCATTGTTTGCAGTTTTACACCACAGACAGTTAGGTTTCTAGGCCAGGGAGTGCTTTATTAATCCTAAAAAAGGAGAGGTTCTCTGTCTCACTGCTAGCACATGTCTGCATGTTGGCATTGTTCATTAAATCTATGCCTTGTTTTAAATATAGAGGAGGAGGATGCCTCTTGAAATTCACTGAAGAGAGTTTTAGGATGCTTAGTGGCTGAACCAGTAAACATGTACCTGGGGTACTCACAACTGTTACATATTAGTAACACAATTAAGACAACCAAAACAAAACAAAGCCTATACATGGAGCATAAGTCTCTGATCATGACGTGCATGAATTGTATCCAGAAACCTGAGCTGAGTGCTTATGCAGTGTTGCTTTCTTTGTGGACAAACTAATTTTTTCTCAAGGATTTGTAAAACATGAAATATGGGAAGAGGATTTCCCTATTCCAGGATCTTTCTGTCTCAAAGTAATTCAAGGGTCTACAAAGGCAACAGCAGCAGAATCTGATGAGCGTTTCCCAATCTCACTCTTGCAGAAGTAGGTTCTTTATACTCAGCGGGTTCCCACAATTAACCCTTCAGATGGTGTTGCAAATGAAAACAAATTTTGAACACTGACTAGGATCATCTCTGTGATAAAATTACTTTTTAAATCAAAGCACTGTTGAATTTATGCTCTCTTCAGCTCTTTTATATTCCATGCCTAAATTCCTAAAATCATCAAAATTCTTGGATGGAGAGGTTTATGTCCATGGTTCTGGGTAAGCCTAGACATGCCATTAACTGAACACACCAGGAAAAGTATCATTACACCACATATTGACACTAAATGCAGGTAGGTAAGAGTTGGGGGCAGGAGGCAGGAAGGGAATAAGAAGGGTCAACCCTGTTAGAAAAGGGGTAACTATGGGGGAGGGGGGAAAATAGGCTAGGTCTAAACCTTCAAGATTGTATAATGCTTAGAATTAAGACCTTCAGTGAAACCCAGAACTACAAGAGGTTAGATAGTATCCTAATAATACTATAAGACTCTTAAGCAAGGCATATATTGTTGCAGAAGCTGTAGCTTTTATTGTGCAAAACAGATACAGTCCCAATCTGGATAATCAGTGACTTCAAAAATCTTTCAAAAGAAATTTTGGCTTTCACAAACACACGATACTAATATATAGTTTTGGCTGTCTGTATCCATAGCCATCTGTTACAAAGGCATTGTGCCTGAATATCAGTCTGTATGCCAGTTCTACTAGGGCTTCAGTGCCAAGCAAAGATAACTTTAGACGGGTAATTTGCAAAAAATGCATAAGTGCCATCTATTTTACACAAAATAATTCCTTTGTTGTAATTGTAGTGGATATAATCTGTGCATATTTGTAAATGTAGTTATATATATATATTACAGCTAAAAAGCAATATTTTTATATAGCTATAACCCCCCCCCCCCCCAATAAAACAAAATAAAACAAAACAACCTTAATATATAGAACAAAGGAAAAGCCAGGGTTTGTAGAGGCACTTGTGACTGTCAAGACAATTTTTGTTCTAGATGTCATCTGGGGAATCATACAGGATATTAAAATATATGTTCCATATTACTCGGTTGTCTTGTCTGAGCATATTCCTTGACATTCCAAAGAAGCATTTTTTGTACCTTTGGCTATGTTTGGTTCTGAGATTTCAAGGTCCTATGAGAACCTGAGTCAGAAAATACTATCAGCACTTTACTGACTTCCTCGTACACTTTTTTGGGAAGTATAAAGCTTAATATTGATGCAGGAGGGTAAGTAAAAAAATAATTTAATTATTTTTGTTAGATTGTTACAGACATCATGGTGCCTGTATTACATTTTAATAAGCACTTTTATAAGTATGGCATATGAAGAATAAAAGTGTATGTAATTGTTTTTAGTTGTGTATTTTATTAAATGAAATAGTCAAGGTAATTAGAGAAACCCCTGGGAAAACTCCACTTTTTCTTAATAATTAATAGGCACAGAGAGCTTCAAGGAGAATTTCTCGTCTCACTTGCCCATAAATTTGTATTTGTCACCTCCAAGTCCAAACTCTGGACAGTTTTGGAATCGTTTAAGGTATCTATGATTAATTTCAGTTTCTTTACATGTTTATTCAGTGGCTTCCAATCGGCAGGCATTGTTTCACCTCCTGATATCATAGGAATAGAAATTGAATGGAAAATATTCCTGCTCATTGTCTTGCTTTGGAATGCCTTCTGGAATCATGATTTGAAATGGAGATTAAATTGATCTTTATTCTCTTTTGGAAAATGCACTTGAAAGTGACCAAGAAACTCTTTCACATCTACTCTTCAAAGTTTTTAAAAGACATCTCTAAGACACTGTGTTTTCTTAATTTTACAAAGGAGAAATTCTAAAGGAAATTCTTGTCTCTTGTAAAACAGTTAATGAAACTGAAGGTGGTACACACTACTACACACTCTTTTGTTTATTTATTTATACAATCTAATACTTGATGATGCACCTATATGAACATTTCTTCAGTGAGAGGTCTGCCTCTGGTATGTATAAACACACCCTGGCCCCTAATGCAGCTTGGGTGTGGCAGCTGAGACACAATCCCAGGGTGCTTCCACACCCTCAGGGTGACCTTCTGCCCAAAACCCCTCTCTGCTGTCTCTTGCTTTACCACTGAGAACAAGGTAAGGTGCATCAAAGACTAGCTTCTTGGCCTGTGGTGCTTCAGCCCTATTTGTCTTGCTCAGGCCTTGCCAGCATTTAGCAGAGCGGATTTTGCCAGATAGACAGATCACACCCTCATCTGGCCACGTGCTCAGAAGAGATGGCTCCTCCTTCCATGGAATAGGATAGTCTGCATAGTCAGATACCCTGGAAACAGGTATCACTGCCATCAAGTGCTTTGTAAAAAGATAACAAAAATAATTTATTATAAAAAACATGACCAATCATAAGAAATCACTAACCATATGTTAAGATGCAGGCAGAGATCAAACAAAAAGCAAATATCAGGACAATAATCTGTTCCTACCCTGCACCTTAAATTCAAAATTGCAGCATCTAGTCAGCTTCAACATGTTAGAAGGCAGACACTGCCTCTGACCCTTCTGTCTGATGGCTTGAAGGTTAATTTTGGGGATTGGTGCGTGCGTGCGTGCTTGTGTGCATGTGTGTATTAGAATGGTTCAGGATGGGCAGTGGGGGTTAATTGATTTCTAAAAGCCTGGGTCTTACACAAATTGTTTTCTCAGCCTTCAGAAGCAGACAGGCTGTCTAAAAAACAAGGACAGAGTTTGAGAAACTGGGGGTATGTACCACACTGTTCCATAGCATGAGATAAGATGGCACCAACCAACAAGGCCAAAGAGAGTTGCCTGAAATTCCTGTTTTGGGAAAGGTGTGCATGTGATGGTGTTGGACTGTGTTGATGAAACAGAATGTGAAAAATATGATGATCACAGAGAGACCAATCAGTGATAGCCATGGATGGAGACTCATCAGGAGGGAAGGAGAATACAAAAGCAGAGATTTGAGAGTAACAGAGGGTCCTCCTCCCCAAGAGAGTCCCTGAGAGGGGTCCCTGAGGTGACCATGAACAGAGGGAACACCACCAGCCCATCTCATTCACCCCACTGCAGGGCTTGGCATCCCACCTTCAGGCTGTTGACATGCTACACCTAAGAAAGCCTCAGAGCGAAGTCTGCACTGTGGCCAAATGTATCTCAACTCTGATGACAGCTCTAGGATTGGTACATATATAGAATTTATTGATTGCTTGTATTGTTTCTTTTCTGTTATCACTGTGTATCAATAAATGTGCCTATTATCAAACGGAAAGGTTGTGATTGGTCTGAGGGTTGGGTCCCCCCTGGAATAAGGCATATGGGTCCTAAATCCAATGCCAACACTGTCAAGGACCTTTTGCAAATTCTCCTGTTAGTTTGCTTTGGCTGAGGAACCACAACCACCATGTTACCAGAAAGACTGAAGACAAAGGTATGCCTTCAAGGTTATCTTAAGTACCATTGCTTATCTGGGCATTAACATACCATCACCTCTTTATTTATGGTCATCACCTCTTTATTTCTAGGGGAGAAATCACATTGTGCCAGAAACTTCAAAAGTACATGTTTACTAAAGAAGAAATCTTTCCCAATTTAATTAAGACCAGGAGCATTTATACATCCTCTTAGACATGGAGATTCCCTAATACAATATATAGTCTGTTTCTAGGTGTTACTTTATACTAGAGTTTTCCATTTTAAAATGTAACTCACCAGCCCCAAGTGTTAGTCTGTTGTTTGAGCTGATTGGTTGCCCTTCCCTCCTGAGACTACCTAATCTCAGACTTGCTATCCTGATCCTGGCTGCCTGTTTATTCTCACAGCAGCCATTCTGACAAACCAGAGTTTTCTGAGTTACAGGAATCTCTAGCTCCCTGTTACAGTACCCTTTTTTGTGTTTGAAAAATGATCTAATAGAGCATGGTGGTTAGTTGTAGCCAGCAGTGTCTTCCTATGACAAAGGGTGTGTGTACACAAAAGCTTGCAAAAAAAACTTTTTACCAACTATTTAGTTGGTCTAGTAAAAGATATCACAACCTTGCCTGCCCAATAGAGCACTGATCAAGATCAGATAAGTATAAGGAAGAAAAAGTTAACAACCCATTAATTTGCTCAGGCTTTCTGCATCTGAACTGAAATAAAATGGCTGTTTCTTTACAAATTCTTCTACAGCATGATATGCTTCTATTCATTCAGCTACATGTAAAAGTGAACCAGAAGCAGCCATCAATGTGTTCTCAGTCTAACCCCTGGATAGTATATGTCAAATTAAATCTAGTAAGTCCTGCCTTTATTGCAACACTTCAGAGATTTGGAATAGTTTGACTTTGTTTTTGTGCAACTGCTATGCTTCCTGCTTCCACTCAAGCCTCAAAGTAATAGCACAAAACCACTGCAGAGTTAAAAGAATCTGAATGAATAAATAAAGATCAAAGTCCATGAGCACATATCTAGTTGGTCTAATAAAAGATATCACCTCTGCAATGAATTCTGATTCCGTTTGCCTGTAAGATACAACCTGAACCCCTGAAACATGGAAGATATCAAATTTAGCCATGTTTTTAAAATGAAAATTCCATAATTTTACAAAAAGGAAGCAAATTCAATACCTTGGAACCTGAAAGCTGACACATTGGCTACTTGTTCCAGCTAAATTTGAATGTTCACAGAGGTCAAAGATGCCTCAATACAAGAGAAATTCCTTGCTCAGGAGAACATTCCATCACCCCACACTCCTGTGAACTATGAAATACCATAACCAGAAGGAAACATAATTCAATATCCTGCTTGACACCAGACAACATTGAGGTAAATAGACTATTCCCACTTTTATCTGAGCCTAATTGGAACAGAATTAACTATTCCAACCAGGAGATCTTATAACACCTTCAGCTCTCCTGTGAAATATGAATTTTCATTTCCACGTAGGAGAAATTTTACAATCTTTGCATTCCCCTATGCCTGAGGAAGGGTGTGTGCACTTGAAAGCTCAAAAATAAAGACTTTTTTTGCAACTATCTAGTTGGTCTTATAAAAGATATGACCTTTTCCATGAGTTCTGATTCCTTATAAAAGGTAAAATATTCTCAAAACAGAAAATATTTATTTAAACATCAAGCCACTGAGCTATAGAATTTTATGATAGCAGCCATTCTATAAAGCAAATAGAGTTTAAAAAAATTAACTTGTGTATGTTCCTTCTCACACTGTCAGAAATTTCTGAATACAATCAAGTACTTCTAATGTATTGATTTTTTTACAATAATATGCTATAAAAATCATATATAATAAACATAGAGCTATATTTTACAAAAACTCAAGGATGGGATAAGGAGGAAAATATTTTCCTGGAAAAGATAAGAGGTTTAAACTATCTGTTTAAACTGTCCTTTTATTCTTCTGCATCTTTATAAAAATGCAGAGCACTTATTCACTTACCAATGTACAAAGCCACTTTCTAGAACATTAAAGAAATTAATTCACTTTCCTCCCGTAATTTTCTTCACACAATGTAGTTCTTGTCCTACTTCGTATTTTAATCTCTTGAGATCATGCATAAGAATCTTAGCACAAGTAACTTACCTATGCTATAAAAAGGTTAAAATGTCATTCAAAAAATTAGTCCTGTTTTTTGTATATTCAGTACATTAGTCTCATTGTTGTACTGAACATCAGAAAGAAATCAGGGTGACAGTTAAAAGCAACTACAGATATACCAAGCTTATCAACAAGCTAAAGACAAATTGCAAATTAAAAAAAAATAGAATCGAGCACATATTTGTGTCCTTATAATGTATAATTTGGCCCAGTTTATTATTAACTAATACTGCACCTTCCTCCATATCATGCTTTTTATACAATTAAGACCTTTTCTAGCTTATAAGGGTCTGTTGATTATGTCTTCTTTGCAAAAATAAGCATTCTTACATGAAGATAACAATTGCTAGTTAGCTATTCTTGATGCTACACCTTAGTGAATGCAAGGCACAAATAATATTTATGCTGTCATAGTTGTAGTCAATTCTATACTCCACATGTGAGGTTAACCTTAACTAGCTACACAGAAGTAAAAAATACTTGTTCTTTATCGCCACTAGATTTTTATAAACATGCGTTACATCTGGGTATGAACTTTCCTTTCCCCTATCAAAAAGTAAGCTAGAGAAGCTTTGAGATTTTTAGTTAAACTTCTTCAAACCTTTTCCATTTTGGTTTATTAATACTGTTAACTTCAATGCCTGACAATTACATAATGCCACCCTTTTTAAAGTAACTGATACAATATCAACCAAAATGTGGCAACTCCCAAATACTCATCTCTGAAATTACATCTTTCTCACACAAGAATTCTACTAAGAAAACCAAAGATGATGTGCAATAATGTTTTAAAATGAGAATGATAAAACTGTGAAGGGAGAAGAGGGAGAGGGAAAGGGACAGTGAGAGGGAAGGAAGGAAAGAAGGAAGGAATCTGACTTTTTAGCTACTTTATTCAGGGGTTCGGGGTATAAAACGTTGGCCTTTCTGGGGTTCAGGACCAATACACAAAGCAAAGACGAACAAGTTACCACCAAACCAAGAGTACCATGCCATTACATTCATAACATCACACCGTGACAGACTTCATACACAAAGAAAAAAACAACAAAAAAAAAAGCCTGGTGAGGGCCCAGGGTGTGGCACGAGCTTGGAACCACAATTCAACACTGAGCCTGCCCGGTTGCCTAGACCAGTTATGACATCAGACTATGTATTGAAGATGGCTGTCCTCCATGTGGCACAGTACTCCCTCAAGGGCTAAGCATGCCTCAGAGGCCGGCTGTTACGTCTCAGCTCTGTATTCTTGGGCAACCCTGGCACAGGATGCAGTCTGTCTGACTCACAAAGGACTCCCCCTCCCCCTCCCTCCCCTCCTCTACCTAAATGAAACTGATTAAGATGCAGCGAGAGACGCACCTAAGAACCTCACCAGATAAGGGTGATAAGAGTGAAACAACTGCCCTAGGTCTCATTTGCATCCAAGATGGAACCAGATGACCATTCATTTACATGAGAGATGGAAAACAGAAAGCCTGAAGCACAGACTGCAGTGAATTCTGGGACCAGAGAAGCAGGAGAGCGCTGCATGATGGGGAATCTGTGCTTCCAATGTTAATCAACCCATGTTCACACACACCCAGCTCAGCATTTATCAGACCAGTTCTAATCTGGATTTGCTAAGGACTTTTCCCCCCAAGACACACACACACACCTCTAAGATTAATAGGCATTTCGGGCCGTACATTCCCCGGTCCCACTATGGGAGGCCTATTTAAACTTGATTGACTAAAACTCGGTTGCCGGGTTAGGGAATGCTGAGGAAAGAGACCGTGTCAGAGGGGGTATGGGCAACATTGGAACAATGGTTAAGGGTTCATCACAGCATCCAGCCTGCTGGAGCCCTAATCCCACGTGTTGTCATATCTTTCCCGAGACGACTGGTGGAAGTCCTCTCCACAAAAGGTTATGAGCACCCCAATAATTGCTTTAAGTCTGTTAAAAGACTATAGTAAGATCTGGGAAAGTCATGCTAAGCTGAGGCTTGTGCACAACAAGTAAAAATCCAAAATCCTGATGCTGCAAGCTATCTATTATTCCTGAAGAAACCATGAGATATCCCATCAGTATATCTGCCATCCATAGGAATCTCAAGCTGGCTCCGAAGTATTTGGGTTACTCCCTAATCTGAAGTGTTTCCTGATTATCAATCAGTTTCCTGAGATGGTCCAAACCAGATAACCCCTTGTCAATAGAAAAGACAATGATTTACACTACTGAGGGTGCTTCGAAGCAGCTGAACTGAGGGTATAAAAATCTGTAAAAAGTGTGTGCGCTAAGAAAAAGAGAAAAAAAAAGAAGAAGAAGCAGGAGGAAAGAAGGAAAAGGAAAGAAGAAGAAAACTCCTGTGCTGACACCATCCCCTGTCATTCTTGGGACGCTGGAAGAACAGATCGTCTCTCTCTTCAAGGATTGTGCTACGGACTGTGCCTGTCAGCTTTGCAGCCTGAGTACCATGGACTAGGTGAGACCCCAGCGTTCTCTCTCTTCTGTCTAGGCATAAACTTCTGAACTTGAACTGTATTAGTTAAGCTTGAGCTAAGTTTCCCCAAATACTTAGTGAAACCAGGGTAGTATTGTCATTGTTTGTGTTTGTTTTTCTTTTGCATGTCTATTACTACTAGTACTATTATATATTTCATATGCTTAGTAATAAATAACTTTTATAGTCAAACTGGTAGTAATTGGGTATAGTTTTCCTTCTCTGCTTCTCTTTCCTCCCATGCTCTGCAGCAACGCTTCTTTTACCTAAGCTAAAGATCCCTGTGAAGCCCAAAAATATTGTGGGGTCTGCTCATCAAGAGGCCAAAGCTTGGGACGTGCTGAGTTTGAAACACATAAGGGGATCAGCTTGTACAGGCTGATTGACCCAGTTTGACTCAGACGTGCCCTTATGAACTGAATGCTGGCCCATGAAGGTGTCAGCTGGACACCCAGCCAGATTCAGAGGGATTCTGTTTACCTGTGTGCTTGTGTCTGACTGCATTTTATTGTTGCTCTTATGAACTGATTCTTGGCATATGAGGGTGTCATCCTGCCCATGCTGATCAGCCCGGCCAGGTCAGGCGTGTCACGTTAATTTGTGTGTGTTTGTGTGTATGACTGATTTGGTGACTGGAGGAACCCAGTCCCGTTGAGATTGAGTCCTGCAAGATAGCTCCACTGGGGGTGAGGGCTTGCAGAAGGGAGAAATACAGCTCCGTATAGTAACACAAGCAGCACACTGATAGAATCACCAAGACCCTAGAAACTATCCCTAATAAATGAGCACACCCCAAAGTAATGGGCAAATTTGGTAAAAAAAATTGGTGGAGAAGGCGGGCAGCACATGACCCTAATCACGTGGTAATTGTTGAGTAGTTGTTGCAGAGTGGTAAACTGAGGCACCGATCTGAAAGCTTTACTTTTTCTTTTCTTTCTTATCAGACCAAGCTCCTTCAGCTAGGTCCCTCTCTCATAGACCCTCCTGTAACTTTTAAGTTAAGAACTGTGCTGGAATAACTTGAAGACCGTGCTGTAGAGTTAAGAGTTTTACTTTAGAACTAGGATTGTGGAGTAATACTGTGGCAGTGTGAAATCTAAGTGACTATGTAAAAGAGGCTTTTTGATAGTGATCATTAGTGTGATAAGGGAAATGGAGATGTCTGGAAAAACCCCTTTAGCTGCTCATTTGAGGCAGGAGAAACCCTGCAGGTTAGAAAGATGGGTAATGAAGAAGGGAAAATGTCCCTGGAAAAAAGGCTGCTTCAAGGGTGAGAATCCCTTGACTGAGGCAGGTTTGAGTTTTGAACAGTATTGCACCACTCTTAAGCCATGTAGTAGTGCAAAAGATGCAGCTGCTGCCTGGGCATTGTTTTATGCATGTTTGGAAATGATTGAGATGTTAAAGGAGAACCAGGAATTGGAGCTTGAAAAAGAACAGTTACAACAGCGTTTGAAAGATTGTGAGATAAACGGGTGTGATTTTGTAGCAGAAAAGCTTAAACTGGTAACTTTACTTAGAGATATGCAGGAAGACAGACAATGCAAGCAAGACGTTAGAGCTGTATAAGAAAGAATTGGCATACACAAAAGTGCTGTTAGAAGAAGCGAGAGCAGCATCCCATTTCCTGGTAGAGGAGAATAAGGCAGCAAAGACAGCAGCAAGCCATCAGAAGTGTGAGGCAGAGATCAGTAAATTGCATGCCCAACTTAGTGTCCATAAGGGAGTGGTAGCAGCTGTAAGGTTGAGAGAGGATTGTGATTTTGAGTCCCCTGGGAAAATAAAGGTACTCCCTGATGCAATCCCCAAAAGCCCATTCAACCCCGATTGGCCCTATGTGCATAATGTTGCCCCTGTTTCCACAAAGGAGGTTAAACGCCTAGTTGCAGGAGCTGATCTTCCCACAACGGAGATAGTCACTGACATAGTCAGATGGTCTCCCAGTCAAGCCAAGGCTATTGCTGAGAGACTGGGGCCACTGAACCGAGACACTGCTATTGCATGGCTGGCTCGGGTTTGGAAAATGTACCCCTCTGCTGATGGCACAGACTTAACTCAAGTAGCTCAGTTATGTGCCTCTCCTTGTGATGCAGATGCTTTAGACATGGGCATAGGTTCTTGGGAACGAACTGCTCCTGGACCCCGGGAATGGATGATAAGTGCTCTTTGAATATTACTGCCGGCTTCTTCCCTTAAGAAATTGTATGTAATGGAAGAGCAGAAGCCAGGAGAAGCCCCAGAATCTTACCTGATCCGGAAGAAAATGCTAGCAGCTCTCTCTGATTCACTGCCCCAGACAGAAGAGAATGGAGTTATCACTTTCCATTATCAGGGACTTGAATTGATACAGAGCACCTATGCAGGGTTAAATTCCCAGACAAAAATGACCATAGGGGTTGTGGATTTAGCACCCATGAGCTGGAATGAACTAGTGGCAAAAATCAAACAGGCAGGAGATTTGCTGCGAGAGACTGGTGTTTTAAAGAGACAAGCAGGCAAAAAGATTACATCAGAGCCTGTGCAGGCTATCACCTTTGCAAATAATGGTCCTCACTTTGCCAGTCGCCCTCCCAATTCTAATCCCCCTTTGCCTCACAACCCTGGGCAACGACAGCCCAAAGAGACCCTTAGGAGAATGATTTGGAAAGAGCTAGTGAATTTAGGGGAAGATATGGGAAAATATGATCACCAGCCCATTAGCGTCCTGATTAATGCTTTGTCTCAAGCCATGAGGAGAGCAGAGTTAATGCAGGGAGCACCTCCTCAGCCCACTGCGCCAGAACAGAGTGCTTCCCATGTGCCTGCTCCCTGTCAGCGCCAGACCCCTGCCTCCTCTCCTGAGTGGAGGCTCCAGAGGGAGTCTGCTGATCAATAGGGGTGCCCGGTTCTCCTCGGGCCTCCCCAGCTGGTCACAAGACTTCAGTGTGATGTATGGGGGAGACCTACTGTGGGGGCTACAGTGGGGAACCCAGGGATGTTAGCCCAATTGCTAGTGGATACTGGATCCTCGGTAAATATTCTAAGTCCCCAGTGGATCTCTGGAGGGAGACCCACCACGAAACAGGTTCAGCTCAGTGGATATGGGGGAGAAATTCAGGAAGCTCCTGTCTGGCAGGATGTTCCCTTGCAAACTGACAGATTGCAAGGAAAAGTAGAGTGCTGTGCTCATGAGGGAAATGAGAAGGGAATCCTAGGAGTTCCTTTCCTCCAGGCATTTCAGCTACCTGTAGATCTAGCTAATGGGGTGTTATGGAAGTTAAAAGGAGGACCTGCAGAAGTCTCTGCTGTGCATCACTGTGCTGCCATAAAGGCACCTACTGCCACCCTAACCTGCATTAGTGATCCATGGGTACAGGAATTTCCCAGGGTGTGGACTAAGCATAAGGCGGAGTGTGGAAAAATAAATGCTGAAGTTTTGATTGAAGGAAAAGATCCCCCTCCTCAAAGACAGTATAAATACCCAGCTGCAGCAGAGAAAGGCATTAAAATGACTATTGATAGTCTCTTAGAACAAGGAGTGCTTGTGCCTATGCAAAGTATTTGCAATGCACCAGTATGGCCAGTCCTTAAAGCGGATGGGGTCACTTATAGAATGACAATAGACTTTCGTGCCTTAAATGCAACCACCCCTGCCGCTGCTCTTGTGGTAGCTAAATATAATCAGATCTTAGCAGCAGTAGCAGCTGGCTCCAAATGGTTCTCTGTAATAGATTTGGCTAATGCTTTCATGGCTATACCTCTCCGTCCTTCATGTTGGTATAAATTTGCTTTCACCTACAGGGGACAACAATATGCCTTCAGCCGAACTCCCCAAGGTTTTCATTCTTCCCCTAGTATTTGCCATGCCCATGTCACTAAAATGTGGAACCGTTTGAGCCCTAAGCACCACTCACATGTAATTTCATATGTGGATGACATTTTGATACACACCCCCACTGCAGAAATGAACAGAGAAATCACTAAGGAGGTGTTGACTATAGTACAGGAAACTGGATTTAAGGTAAATAGGGAAAATGCTCAGTTAGTGCAGCAACAAGTGAAATACCTGGGTGTATGCCTTGAAGAGGATGGCAGGACTCCAGATCAGCAAAGGGTAGAAACCATAGGAAAGCTGCCTGCTCCCGCAGACATGCACTCTTTGCGAGCTCTTCTGGGGACTTTTAACTTCTCCAGAGAGTTCATTGAAATGTTCTCTGACAAAGCTAAGCCTCTGTACAAATTATTGAAGAAAAACAGGATTTGGGAATGGGGAGCAGACCAACAAACTGCTCTGGCTACCTTAAAACAAGATTTAGCTTGTGCACCAGCTCTGGGCTATCCAGATCCTGTCCTTCCTTTTGTGATTCAATTGGCCTCTTCAGAAACAAGTATTGGAGCCACTCTTAGTCAAAAGCAATGTGATAAGCTCCGAGTCATTGCATATGCCTCCAGGCTCCTAAATCAAACAGAGCAAGGCTTTACCCCCTGTGAAAAGGAATGTCTTGCTCTGGTCTGGAGCCTTGCACATTGGGAATTTATTATTGGAGGGTCGAAGGTCATTGTCCAGACTGTGCATTCCCCGCTTAAGTACATCATATCTGGGAAAATACAAGACGGCCAGGTTTCTAACCCACGCGTTGCTCAGTGGACGCTTGCCCTAGTAAACCGAGGAGTAGAGTTTAAAAAAGAAATTCAACAAAGCAACAACATTGTAGAGTGGAGTGCAACCAGGTACTTGTGCAGAAACCTGGCAATAAGGTAAGTTATTGCCCATGTAATTGCACCTGACCACAACAACCATCAGTGACCTTAACAGTAGCAATGCTGTAAATATTTCAGGGGAAAAAAAAAAAATGAGTTTATTTGGGGGAAATAAGGATAATTCGTAGCACTGAATTAAAATGATTTTATAGCATTCTCTGCATGAGTTATCAAAATCAGATAGTTGAAAAAGTTTTTCTTAGAATAGAAAGCTTTGGAAATCTCTGACACACATATTTACATATCCAGAACTGATGGCTAAATTAAACCTCTTAAACAGTGATATAACCATTGATTATGATCAGGAATAGATTCTGCAATTCATAAATTTTAACAAAACCCATTTTATGGCTTGTCATCTTCTCTAAATCACCAGTCTCTGCAGAGGAAATGGAAGTTGCTTGAAGCATAAAAAAACAGGGCTGTATTTTCTTAACCTATCTTCATGTGTGAATAAAACAGCACTTTCCTGCTGGAACATAGATACAAGCAACATCTATCACAAGAATGGATTAGATTAATTTTTGTTAGAGGACGTACCATCATATGAAAAATATAAGGAAGACAGTGTTTAAAAAAAAAAAAAAAAGTAATTGCCATACTTGCCATTATCAGAATCAGAACTTTAAAAGCAGGGCAGGTACCAGTGCTCATTATTACAGCCTGCCAAAGACTTCCCAGTGCAAAACTTTTTTCAATCACTTAAAATCTAGCAAATATTAAGCTTTTGCACTTAACTTTTCTTACATTGGATGTCTACCTTGGGCTATATTATTTTAGGAAATTTCTGCCAAAATGAGTTATACCATTTCCCAGAACAAGGTTAAGGGATAAATATATTGTTTTACTAAACAGTACTGGCAAACTATTCTTTAAACAGGTATAGCACTCCTATGCTTTGCAATGGAGACCAACATTTGGCATGTGATCCCTTGGTGTCAGAGAACTACTTTTTCATTCCTGTGAAAATCCACCCCAAACTGACTAATTCATTAGCCTTTATGCTCAGCAGAGACTTGCTTGAGCTTGACAAATAAAATCTCAAAAGATTCCATCCATAATGAACGTGCTTAAGCCTCTTGCAGTTCCTAGTATTCACAGTGTATGATTCATCTTCATGGAGCAACTGGACATGCTCCCAGCCTACAGTTACAGAGAAAAGATGTATTTTCCCTGTAGTGGCTGTTCCAGGCCTGAGTGGGGACAAGCATAAAAAGTAAGAACAGGAAATCTGTCTCTTATGTGATCTTTCTAGCAACTAAGCAAAAGGAAACCATTTATCACCAGGAAAATGCAGGAAACGCACAGGAAAGGAATGATTTATTAAGGGTTTTGGTGAGTGAGGGACTGAATAGGGTAGAGAGAATCTGACTAGAAGGTGAACAGGAGCCGTGATATGGAAAACAGCATGAAGCTAGAGCTAACTGACTGATGGAGGGCCGGGGAAGGGGGGGGGGGAGCAGAACTCGTACATGAAGCTTGTGAAAGAAAGCCCTGGACTAGGAATGTTGAGGGAATTTTGAGGACATAGAGGAAGAATAAATACATCTAAAAAGCAGTTATGCTTTGAGAAAAAAAAAAGTGGGACTGACTAAACAGATAGGCACAGAGAACCAGATAGACAGAGAGATGGGGAGAGATTGGCTTAAGACCTTGGGAAAGCAAATGAAGAGGAGACTGTATCATAATTCCTGGCATATATCTCATCACAAGAAATCTTACATTTTTAATTTTCCTAACTATTCAGTGTTTAACTTTATATCTGTAAAAATAGTGCGCATAATATTTTACAGAATAAAATCTAATCAACATAAAATAATATTTAGATGGCATAGTTTTTTTCTGTTGTTGCCAGGGCAGGAGGGATTTGCACCAGTGGGCGCATCTACATATGCCCTTTATATTGCTACAGTAATGAGCTATGGTGACACTTCTACATTGTTCATGAACCATCTTTGAACCCATTTTAGCAGATGAAGAACAACACAGCTTGTGTTCCTGACGAAATGCCAACTGAAATTTATAAGTGTGATGAAGAAAGCCCTGTCTCACCAACTATATATCATTATTCTGAAAATCTGGAAACATAAACAGATTCCCAGTGACTTGAGAGATGCCAGAATCATAACAATATTCAAGAAAGGAGATAGATCAGATTGCAGCAATTACCATGGCATTGCACTCCTATCCATAGTTAGGAAGACCCTCACCCAAATTCTCCTCAAAAGAATCCCTCCCCTTGTCATAGAGATTCTACCTCAGTCCCAGTGTGGTTTAAGGTCATTCAGAGATACAGTAGACATGATCTTTGTTGTTAGATAATTGCAGAAGAAATGCCCTGAGCAACACAGACTTTTACATGGACTTCATTGACTTAATGCCTCTGATTCAATCAACAGAGAGGCCCTTTGGAAGATCTAGATTCGCTCCAAAATTTAATGTCATCATCATAATTTTTCATAAATACATGGAAGTCATTCTAAACAGTGACTAGAAAATGGAACCCTTCACCATTAAAACTTAACTGGAGTTAAGCAAGGATACATGATTGCACCAACACTTTTTCCCATCTATATCACAGTTATTCTCATTGCTGATGGACTTCCATCTGGAATCTGAATCTACTACTGTATGGATGGAAATATTGTTAACATCAAGTAGCTACCATCCAAATCCAAGATAGCCAACACCTCCATTACTAATCTTAAATATGTTGATGATTGTGTTGTGTGTGCCTACTCAGTTGAAAAAACTCAACACCACTCTCAGCTGTTTTTCTGAACTGTATGAAATGTTCAGACTCACTGTCAAGTTCACAAAAAACCAAAACACTTTACCAACCCACTCAAAACCAAATATTACAATCCGTCAATTTTCCCAAAAAGAGTAAATGTAAATGACAATCTTCAGCATGGGATACAATCTGCTAATGCTGTCTTTGGACAACTCCAAAATCATGCCTTTGATGATGATAACATCAGGACCAAAACAAAACTTCTCACCTACCAGGCTGTTGTCAACCATACCTGTTGTATGGATATAAAGCCTGAACAACATATTGGAAACACCTGAAAGACTTGGAATGTTATGATCAGCAGTCTTTTTGAAAAGCACTTCACAGCAGTTCAGAAAATAGAAGAAAAGATCCCAGAGTTTTGTTTTCAGTAAACACCATGATTCATAGATTATAGAGTCCGAAGGGACCCAACGGATCATTGTGTCTGACCCCTTGCCCCTGGCAGATAACCCCAGCCAGGTGATTGGAGATCTTCAAGAGAAGGCTTGACAACTTAGGTGACATCATTACCTCTCTTGGAAGCCCATTCCAGACTCTGGCCACCCTTATTGTAAACATTTCTTCCTAATGTCTAACCTAAATCTACTCTCCATTAGTTTTCACCCATTGTTCCTAGTTACTCCCTGAAGTTCTCTGGAAAACAGTGCATCCCCAATCCCCTGCTGTTCTCCCTTGATAAATTTATAGGTGCTGAGGAGGACATGCCGCAACCTGTAGGTGTGCTGGGGATTCCTCCTTCCTAGGAGGAGTACCTTACATTTATCTTTGTTCAATTGCATCCTTTTACATTCTGCCCTTTGATCTAACCTATCCAGGTTGGCCAGTAACTGCTCCCTGACCTCTGCTGTATTAACTTTGGCCCATAATTTGGTATCATCTGTGAACTTGGAGAGAGTGTTCAACACACCCTCACCCAAATCACTAATGAAGATATTAAATAATACCAGCCCAAGGACCCAACCCTGTGGGACCCCACTGCCCACCTCCTTCCAGGCCGAAAATGACCCAACCACCACCACTCTCTGGGTGCAGTCCCTAAGCCAGTTAGCTACCCCACTGACTGTGTAGGTGTCCACTCCACAGCCCATTAGCTTCCTTATGAGAATAGGATGCGAAATTGTGGCAAAGGCCTTCCTAAAATCCAGGTAGATGACATTGCCCTCCACTCCCCTGTCAAGGCAGCATTTGACCTGATCATAAAAGGCTATAAAGGTTTGTCACGCAGGATCTGCCTGCAACAAACCTATGCTGGTTTCCATTCAGCATCGTTTCCCTTTCTAGGCATTCACAAATACTAGAAAAAATCATCAGAGAGTGTATTTTCCCAGGGATAGAGGTAAGACTACTGGCCTAAAGATACCCAGCTCCTCCCTTCTCCCATTCTTAAAAATGGGCAGCACATTGACCTTTTTCCAGTCCTCAGGGACCTGCATAGAGCACCATGAGAGCTCAAACAGCTGTGCCAGCAGCTAAGCAATGACACTGGCCAATTCCTTCAGTAGCCAAGGATGGAGGTCATCCAGGCCAGCTGACTTGTACCCATCCAGCCCTTCCAAGTACTCTTTAAGTAAGTCAGCACTAACTTTGGTGGTCTGGTGCCTTTTGGACATCTGTCTACGTTCAAGGTGGGGGTATTGGTCAGTATTAAGGAATACTGAAGCAAAGAACTCACTGAAGAGCATCATCACTGAAGCCATGTTTATGTAGCACTAGCTTCATTGGACCAGATATCACAAAGATGGCTGAAAAATGGTTACTGAAACAGATCCTATATTCCTAACATGCCAATGGTCACCACTTTAGACATGGGCAAAGGAAGAGACCTAAGGACTCTTGCAGGGCAATCTGAAGAAATGTGATATTAACATCAATTCCTGGGGGATGTGATCACTGCTTTGTCCCCAATACCTTGTCAAAATTCACAGAGGTATCGAGCATCTTGAGCAAACTCACCTCACTATGGAGGCAGATAGATGAAAGAGACAAAGAGAAAGAGCTGTGAGCCAACAGCCACATTCCTTTCTGGAACCATATGTCAAGTCCGCAGTAGCACGTGCAGATCTCAGATTAGCCTCTTCAGTCATCTCTGGCCTCACAGATAACTTCTCTATCTACTGGAAGACTTATATTGAATGACTGCTGCTGTCAACACCACATTGTTCAGGAACTCTCTCTCAGTGCCTTAGCTTCCCAAGAAGTCTGCAAGAGGCCTACTTTTGTCACCTTGCTTCATTATTTTCCAGTCCTTTCTTGATGTAAGGTTTGCTTTATAATCCTTTTCCTGAATCAGTGTACACTTGACTGAGTCTTCAGGAGTTAATACACTAGTTCTGACTTTTTTTTTTTGAAAGATTATTCCTGATTATATTCTAATCAAAGAAAAAAATTAAATGTAAGTCAGGGGCAGACAAAATATGGCCCATGTCTGGCCCACCAAGCACTTTCATCCTGCCCGTGGCACCCACCAACAATTTGTGCCCTGCCCAGCCCTTCTGCCCCTGAGGGTGGAAGCAAACAGCCTACATGTATACCCCCCCCCCCAAACATACCCCATCACTTCACTCCCATACTTGTGGACAGAAGGCTCCAGCTAGCCAGTGTGCAAATTCTGCATGGGGATTCTCCTGCAGCCCCTAGGTACCTGTTCTACTTACCCAGTCTCCTGCTCAGTGCAGACAGCAGGTAGGGAAGCAGCAGGGGTGGGGCTGCAGCTTGGTAGGAACTTGAAACATGGAACTAGGGCTGGTGGCAGTGTTTAACCACAAAGAGGTAGCAGGAGCACAGAGCTTGGGTGGGCAGTGTTTGGGTCTGAGGGAGAGGGAGGGGTATGAAGACCCCCACCAGAAGTCACCCCATGGTGCACAGCCCCAGCAGGTAGTAGGGGCAGCAGCAGCAGGAGGCAAGGTGCTCAATGCACAGGTTCTCAATGGGGTACAGCTCTCACCAGCACTGAACATTGCATCAAGGAGTGCAGGCTTCACCAGGCTGCTTGTATTGCCAGTGCTCCCTGTTACTCACATGCAGCCCCAGCACTCACACAGCCAGGGAGGAAAGCCCCACGTGCTGGAGCCAGCTTCCTTGTTGGGCCTGCACAGCACCAGCAAGAAGCCTCAGGCTGGAGTTGGTTGCCTTCCATGCCCCCCACCCAATGGAAGGAACACAGGGCTTCCCTCCCTTGCAGCATATCAGGCTCCAGCCTGAGGCTTCTCTTCCCTGTTGTGCAGCCCCCACAGGGGAGGCAACAGCTCCAGCCTGTGGGGTTTCCCTCCTGTGCTGTGCAAGCACAGGAGCTGCATGTGAGAGCACCAGCAATACAGACTGCTTAGCATAGGTCAGGCCAACTCCCAGTATCTTAAAAATTGTGCTATTAGACAGGAGGGCACAGTATACTATTGAACATACACAAACACAGAAATCAGTTAGGTGCGTGCACACATACACACACACAGTCCGTTACCAGCCTGGGCATATGCACACCTGTCACCAGTTCAAACACCTACACAGACCAAAAATTAGACCAGAATCAGTTATCAATACCTGCACACCCAATACACACATGGATCACTAATTCATATATCATGCACAGTGACATACATACCACTAACCTACACGTATACACAGGTGAGTTCCTAACTTGGGTATTGTGGTGTGTATGTATGTGAACTGATACATGTATGTGCTCAGTGTACATAGGATACCTGGGGAAAAGGTTAAAAGGTAAGGAAGTTGAAATGTAGGGAGTGAAAGTCACCAGGACTGGGATTAGAACTAGTAGACTAGGGAGACCTGGGCTGAAGAACTGAGGCTTGGGGGGTTACTTTACCTTAATTGATTAAAGGACAATGCCCAAAGCCTGCAGAACAGGGGAGTAATGCTGGAGAGAAGCTGGCACAGAGGCTGGGACCGGAACTGGAGCTACAGGGGAGTCAAAAGGTAAGCAGGGAGAGGGAAACTGGGACAGAGGGTGCAGGGGAGCTAAAGAGGGGCTGCCAGGGAGCTCAGGAAGGTACAGGGTGTGGGGATGCCAGTGCCAGGAGCTGGAGAAGGTCTCTGGCTGCTGGGAAACATGTGGGGCAGCCTGAAGGAGCTGCAGGGAAGTTGGTGGCAGGCCAAAGGACTGGGGGGGGGGGGGGGAGAAGGGGCAGGAAAGGCTGGGAACAGAAGGCACAGAGAGAGATAGGGAGTGGGGAGAGGCAGCAGGAGGCAGAAATGAGCAGGGCTGAGAGGCTAAGAGTGGCAGGAGGACCTTCAGAAAAAACATGGGAAGGAGGTGGTGGACAACAGAAATGGGGCCAGGAGGCTAGAAGCAGCAGAAGTGATGGGAAGGGCTGTGGAAAGACACAGGAAGGAGGTGGTGGATGGCAGGAATGGGACAGAGGCAGCAGAAAGCAACAGAGCCAAGGAGCTGCAGTAGGGGAACAGAAAAGGGACAGAGAGGAGCTCAGAGGTGGCAGGGAAAAAAAAAAAAAAAAGGGGGTGGGAAAAGCCGAGACAGACACACAGAAACCAGAATTTAAGAGGGGGAAGGGACCAGAGCTCAATAAAAATTTAACCCAACCCAGGGTTACAAATAAGAGTGGTTTTATTGAACAGGGGAGATGGTGATACAATATCTTATTGGTTCCTTTGTGTACAGGCACACACTGCAGGGGTTAAAGAGGCTTGGTGCAGGGGCTGAAGTCTGGTAGGAGAGAGAGTCCAAATTGGAGGATGAGATGTGCAGGTGATCTCTACCTATCCCAGGCTGAAAGTGGGTCCTTGTTAGCCAGTCGGGGTCTCCTTCAGCTTGGTGTTGTCCAGAGGGGGTTGCCGGCAGGGCCTCTGGGGTGGATAGGCAGCATGACATGGAGCTGGTCTGGTTCAGATAGAAATGGTGTTCCCACTAGGTCTGTCTTCACTGCCCCTTTTTATAGTGGCAGACCTTGTGTGATCCTAGTGACAGGAGGCATGTCCAGGCAAAGGTCAACCCCTGGTATACTGAGCATATGTGCTTCAGGTGGAGATGTGCAGTTTCGGGCATCTCTAATGGTGGGGTACAATGGTAGAGTTGCTGGTTCTGCACGGTCTTTTGTCTTTCAAATGCTGGGTTCTTATCTCTGTTCCTGGGTAAGGTCCATGGTTCCTGGATGAATCAATGCAAGGTGACGGCCTGGTCATTACAGGCCATCATGTAGAGGCCTGCTACCATTGTATTTCAAAACATTCCCAATCACTCCCATTCATCCAGGAACCAATTTACATGGGAGGGGTACATGAGTCACACAATTACAACACAGGGGATGCCCAGGCAGAGAACAAGACATGGAGGCTTGACATACAAAATGGGAACTTGACATTACTTTGGTTCACTTACAAAGACAGGTCTAAACCATACAATATCCATATGAAACAAGAAAAAAAAAAATCAATACAAAAATACAATAGTAGAAATCAATATAAATTTAACAAAACATTATTTACAATCAATTGGGCGGGGGGTGGGGGCTGTCATAAGGGAATACAAGACCTTAGCTTACAAGTAGTTATTAGTAGTATTGGGTAAGGGATAGAGAAGTCAGAAAGAAAAAAAAAAAACAAAAAAAAACAAAAAAAAAAAAAAACAACAAACTTAGAAATGGTTAGGGAAAGGTAGGGAATGCATTAAAAAGAAAAACACACCCCAAGACGACAAAGAAAGAAAGAAAGAAAAACTGGGGGTTTTGCTACATGCACACCACACCCACAATATCAAAATAAATTCTTAGTTTTGTAGTTATACAATCACCTCTATATATAGTATATAACCACAAAAACCATGACAAATATTTTTTGTAATAAGATTAAAATGTTATATTAAGCATTTAACTTTTAGTGTATGGTTGTTGTTTTTTTTTTGGGGGGGGGGGGGGTTGTTTTTTTTTCCTGGTTCTAAGATGGCAACCTTCCCTCCCAAAAGGTGTAGTCCCCAGGGGAAGGAGAGGGACTTCCAGCAGCAAAGGTCAGGGGTTAGGGGGTGGGACTTCTAGTCCCAAGATGGCAACAAAAAGGGAGAGCACCTGTCTAGGGGCAGGACTACACATGCAGCCGTTGACAAATCACCAAAACCTCATTAAGCAGCCCTCTACCTAAAATAATTGCCAGCCCCTGGTGTAAGTGTTCCCATTGCAAATTAGCAGCTCATTTTGAGAATCCATATTTACTAGTATGGTTTATGAGCTCAAAGTTGTCTGTTCTTCTTGCCTGCTCAATTCATATTACTATCTTTTTCACATTAAAACCAATTTTCACCAGAACATGTAAAGGTCTTTTTCAGTGGGAATTGTTTCTTAATGCCCCATTTCAACTTTCAATTACTAACTAACTATTCAACTCCACATCTAAGATAGGTAGTTATAAAAGGGAGTCTTTCAACATTTCTCATTAATTGAGAAAAAAAGTAGGTTAATTTAAACTATGAGAAGAAAAAAGGAACAGTAAAAATAGTTCCTAAGTAAAAAAAAAAAAAAAAAATCCAGTTTAGAACAAAAAAATTTAGAATGCGGTTATTGAAAAACAAATAGCGGAATGGGAATGCTTATGAAGCATTAGCCATAGTATGTTGCCTCTACTGCTATAAATGCAGTCACAAAATTGAACAAAGGTGTGCAACTTCCAAGTCTCAAAACATTTAAAAACTTGTTTCAATTTTTACACATTTTGGTGGAATTAAAAGTAAGCTGTGTACAGCATAGATTCATAGAATGGATAGCTACTGAAGTTTGTTGGTTAGCTTTTCTCATCATTTGTCCTTGGTCTACTCCGTTCCTTTTGCTTTTGATCAATACCAGAAGTAGTAGAAATTGATGAGAAAGTAAATTTATCATAAGCAGGAACAGGAATTCCTAGTGTTTTATAATAAATAATTCAAAGTTCCAGAATTATCTTTTTAGTCATCCCCCCCCCCCCCAAACTTCTACTTATGTAAGATGCCAAATTTTCACCTTTAAGGAGTACTCAGACTCTTGCACCCCCACAACTACCTCTGATAGAACACAAACCCAGCTGAAAGTGAGGCCTGGGGTTAAGGCACCCCTACCTGCCTTGAACTGGGGTGATAACTGGCCTGGTATTTCCTGGGGGCTCCCACACCACTGAGAGCCCCACAGGTCACCCACTCCCAGCAGGGTGCAGTTTTAGGTTGTACCCAGGACCAGGAGCCTCCTGGCCATCCCCTACAGCTCCTCCCTTACCTCCAGATGATATCAGCAACCCTACAGCCAGATGATGTTGTCATTTGACTTCCAGTAGTAAAACTGCCCTGTTTATATGGGCAGCCCTAGGTCCAAAATGGCTGCCCTCATTAGGCACCTGTTGGCTGCTATCTCAGACCCTTAAAGCGGCAGGCACAAACAGTGCCTTGCCACATTTGGAACAATGTTATAGTTCAAGTGACAAAGCTATCTTGTAGAATAGAAATGTCCAATCTATGGGCTGTCCATCTAAGTATCATAAGACTAAAGGCCTTGTTATGTATTACAGTGAGCTGCTCAAATGTTGATTGGTGTTAGTGCTAGCTTGAGTTTGGAGCAATCACATGTTCAGGCCAGCAGGGGACTGGAGGACTGAAAGGTAAAAATTCACCCCACCCTTTCCAGGCTTCCCTCCTGCCCTCTGCTCCTCAGGGTTCCCCTGGCTCCCCCTGCACCAAGGGCTCCCCCCCTACCCCTTATGGTCCCTCTGCCTCCCCCCACCCCTGGGACATTACTTACTTGTGGCTGCCTCTGCTGTCTGTCCCAGTAGACCAGGCAGGGAAGGGTTAACCTGCCTGCCAGATCCCTGCCACCATGAATATTGGGCTACTGCTCTTTTCTAGGCTGAGCCTAGTCCAGAGAGCAGCAGTGTTGGCAGCAGCCATGGCTGGGCAGACAAGTTAAACCTTCCCTTCCTGATCCTCTAGGACAGACAGCACAGGCAGTCACAACTAAGCAGAGGAGGATAAGAGGGGTTGCACTAAGGTGTAACCTAGTTAGTTTAACACAAATTGAGTAACAGAAATCAGGAATAAATCTAATCTAGAGTGGCATAATTTTAAGCCACCTAAACAAGGCTTACAATTTGTTTCATGGGTTAAGAGCTCCAGGATCTGCCTGAAATTAATGTGTAACAAGGCCCTAAGCAAGGCAAAAATGTCTTTCCCCATCACAGAAGAGGCAAGATCCAGAATTTAACTCAAAGAAATAAAGAAAGGAAAGAAATTAAATATGGGAAGTAAACGGAAATGCACAGTTGAAAATCTGTCTATTATTTCTCTGTAATAATTGCTGTTCTAAAACTCACATGTTAAGTGTTAATGAACCCTTTGGTATATGGTGCATTTTAGAGGTAAATCTGCTCTACTTGTCTTTGGCTATTATCTAGGGAAGCCCTTTAAAAAGATAAAGTGTTTTGATTAATGTTGTTTAAATACTGCATTTTATTTTTGACGTATAGAATGCAGAATGCACAATTAATTTTTTAAGAGGTTTTGTTTGCGGAGGTACTATATCTAAAGCTGTGGCAGAAAACCGATATAAGAGCTATTGGTAAAGACATACTCTTTCTGTAATAGAGATCAAAATAAGATATTGGACATTCAATTTTTAAAAATTGATCTTTAAATCATGTTAACAATGTAGCAGGATGACAAAGTGATGTTATACAGACAGACATTATAAAGGCTTTCAGCTACTCTTAGATATACTCCTAACACTCCATTAATGAATCAATTCCCATTCTTTAAGCCATGTCAAAACCAACGGAGAGATAAAAATATCAGCTCATTATCTTTTATTTATTTATTAAGCAGATGACAAATCAGAGCCCACCTCATAATTTTTTGTGAAGAACTGCCTAGAGATCATCACTTATCCATAAAGATCCAGACAGCTATTTAATTATGAAGAGTGATTGGACAGATATCTACTGTACCATAAAGCCTAGAACTGACTGTGAATGGAGTATCTCAATCACATTCAATCCCCTAGAATTATGCTTTATCCTTCATTTTCTTTAGCCACCATTACCTATTCAAAAACACTTTTGCCCAAACATTTCTGCTGGCCAAGAAAAAGAGGGTTTGTTAATATCTGCTACTAAAGACAACATGAGGACTCTTGGGCTAGGATTGGACATTAGACATAAACTAGTTTAAGTGATCAGAAACTAGTTTAGATCTGTAACAGAACAGACATTCAGTGCACATAAACAAGTTTTGGCCATTTTGAAACTGGTTTAAGATAAACCGGGTTAAATGTAGTATCAGACTTAACTGGTTTGGCTAAAACTGGTTGATTCAATAAAACTGGGTTGTTCCAGACCCCATCCTGGTTCAACTTAAATCAGGGTCCTCTAGCATGCTCTCTGGGCTTGACTCTCTGCTCCAGAGGAGCAGGGCTAGCCCTACCCCACTTCTCCACACCTGGAGCAGTAACAGGAAAGGGTGGGGATCTGGCCAGAGTGGGGTTTAATTCCCCACTCCCTGTCCCACTAGCAGGAACCTGATCCCTGTCTCCAAGGCACTCCCCCCTCACTGCTGCAGTGATGGGCCACCAGGGCCCCTGAGGCAGAGGGGGCAGGGAGGGGGGTTATTCCTCCCTCTACCCCAGGGGACCATAGCCAGGTCTGCGCACCCTGACTGCAGCTGCTGCCACTTGCTCCCTGCTTGGGACAAGCAGAAAAATAAGCCCCCTCCACCAGACACTGGAGGGAGGAGGAATAACTGCCAACCCTGCCCCCACCTAAGGGGCCCTGCCAGCCAGTGTCTGACTATGCTCCCGCTCAGCTGCTGCAGCATCAAGGAGGCAGGTCCCTTGATGGGGCAAGCAGCACCTGCCATAGTGTCAGGGCGTAAAAGCCCCTTCCAGGTGGGTGAGCCCCACTGCAGGGCTGGTAGAGCTGCGGCAAACTGCATGCAGCACCACTGGGTCCTGGAGGAGGCCACAGCCCTGCAAACTGCCACCACCATGGAGGCTGCAGCAGCTTTACTCACCAGAAAGAGGCTCACACTCTGCGAAACTGTGTTAGGGGCTGCTGCCCCCATCACAGTTGCTCCCCCCTTGCCACTATAGCAGCTGGGTGGGGGTGGGACCAGAAACAAGCCAGAAGGGCCCCTTGGGAGGGCAGGGAGCAGGGTTATTCCCCCCTTTGCCCCCAGGGCACCACAGAGGGGTCTGCTGACCCTGACCACTTCCACTCACTCCACTCACACAGTGGAATAAGCCCCTTCCTGCCCCCCTCCTTTCGGCATCCAGCAAAGGAGGCTTATTCCATCATTTTCCAGGGGTACAGGGAAGGGGCTCACACTCCCTGACACTATGGCAAGGGCTGCTGTCCCCACCAATGCCCTGCCCCCTCACTGCTACAGCAGCAGGGCAGGAGTTCAGGCAGCCATCAGCCACAAAGACCGCTTAGGTAGGGGTAGAAATAGGGGGTATTCCCCCTGCCTTTGGAATCCTGCAGAGGGAAAAAGAGGAGGCTTACTGCACCACTTGCCCCAAACAGGGAGGTCGGGGTGGATGGGGGGAATAACCCCCCTCCCTCTCTGCTCTGCCTCAGGAGCCATGGTGGCCCGACACTGTAGTAGTGAGCGGGGAGCACCTGGCAAAACCAGCTTGGGGCCCTGCCAGTGGGACAAGGAAGGGTGAATTAAACCCCACTCTGGCCAGTTCAGCCCAGGCTGGGCACATCCTGCCCCGCCCCCAGCACAGCTTCCCTGCATCTAAGGGCATGCTGTAGCACCCCCCCCCCCGCCTCAGCTGTTGGCTTGAGCAACTGCAGGCATGTGCCTGCAGTTCCTCAGTCCAGAGGGAATGCCTGTCTGTTACAAACAGGTTCAACCTAGGAAGGTTAGACTAACCTGCAAAAATGTAATAATTTCAGGCTCCAGCTTTTTGAATGTCTGTCCCTTGCCTTAATGTTTTATAACTATGATTTAGAAAGGTATTCAAACAACACAATGACAAGCACAATGTATATAAAAATTAATTTTTTCCATGTCCAATAAAATGGTTTAATTGCTTTGAAAATGTTATTTGTAGATTCTGGCTGCTTATAGGAAGGAAGAAATGTTTTTAGCAAATTTGGAATCATGTCTGAAAACAGTTCATGTAATAGTGTTAGATGCAAGGAACTCTTCAGTTCATATCCTTTATTGGACCAATCAAGATGATGGGATAAAGTTAGACAAACTTTCAAATGCAAGACATTCTTCTTCAGGTTTAATAGCGTTCTATGTTCACTACTGAAAACATGAAAGTTAACATACTTTTAGGGTTCAGAGGAGGGCCACCAGTTGGTGAGAGGGCAGCAGGACAGGCCCTATGAGGAGAGACTGAAGGACCTGAACCTGTTCAGCCTCAGCAAGAGGAGGCTGAGGGGGGACCTGGTGGCTGCCTACAAGCTCATCAGGGGAAATCAACAGCAAATAGGCAGAGCCCTATTCTCCCCAGCACCACCTGAGGTGACAAGGGTCAATGGTCATAAGCTGATGGAGAATAGGTTTAGGTTAGAGATCAGAAGGCAATATTTTACAGTTAGGGTGGCCAAAATCTGGAACCAGCTTCCCAGGGAAGTGATCCTCGCCCCTACCTTGGGCAAATTCAAGAGGAGGTTGGATGATCACCTGTCTAGGGGTCTTGTGAACCCAGCATTCATTCCTGCCTGTGGCAGGGGGTCAAGCTACATGATCTGTTCAGGTCCCTCCTGACCCTAGCTACTATGAAACTATGAAACTATTACCTATACTTGTGAAAAAAAAAATGTTACATTATGGTGCTAGGGTAGCCAACAAAACACAATTTTCTTTTGTGTATTCAGTCATAACAGTCAACATTTTTAATTTTTCAGGATGGACAGTTACATCGGTGTAATGGTAAAGAAAAGACAAAAGAATGAATGCCATTTGTCTTAAGTAACTGACAGCGTAAATTGTGAAGAATGAATATGGACAGCTACAATTTATTAAGGTCAAGACTGTGAAGAGATTTATGAACAAGTTCTAAAGCAGAAATGTCAAACTTATCTAGCACCTCAGGATAGATGAGTGGTGCAGTGCCAGTCCACGGGCCAGATCAGACTCACAGACCCCCTGTCCTGCACACCTGATCCAGTGCACATAGCACCCGCCCAGGCTGACATGGGACATTGGCCTGAACAGGTGGCACATGAAGCACAGTCGGGGACCTGGCCCCAGTATTTTCATGTGCATCACAGCCTGGGACACAGTCCCAACAAAAGTCACATGAAGCACAGCCCAGGACCCAGCCCCAGCAAACACTGCATATGGTACATGTCCTGGGTACTGCATGCAGGACTGGGCTGGTGCAGGAGGTAAGCGAACAGGACAGCACCAAAGGCCAGATTATAGGACTTCACAGGCCAGATCCAGGCTATGTGTCATATTTTTGACGCTCCTGTTCTAAAGAGCTGCATTTGCGAGGTTAACTACCTACTCAATAACATTCAATTAAAAAGATAAAATTCAGAAAATAAATCATTGAGCATAAGAGTATATCTTTATGTATGTATGATTGGTGTGGGGCCAGTCTTTAGGTTGGAGTGAGCCCTGCATGCCAGGATCAGGCCCTGGGACCTGGCACTGATCTCCACCCACATATGGTCCATACACTAGCAGTTGAGCATGGGTTAGAAAGCAGCTCCTGATTTTGTCCTTTCTATGTAGGTCTCCTGCCACTTCTCCACTCAGCCAAGATAATCAGTCTGCTGGTCGAGGGCAGGACCCAAAGACATCATTTATCCATGATAAAGCTAAAGACCAAGGGCCTTGTTATACCTTATGCTGTGAGCCATGCAAATGTTGATGGGGTTAATGTTAGCTTAGAGTTTGGAGCAGTCGCACCTTTAGTTTAGAAACCTTCTCTGACTGTCCCCTGCCTGCACAGGCGTGACTTGCCAATAGATGCCTGGTTAAAAGGGGCAGGGCTGATGAGCAGGAGATGGAAAGTTTGTCCACACAAAACAGGATATTGAGTGAGGGGACACTGCATCCTAGGATACTGGAGCACTTCAACTTAGGTGGCATATCTATGGGGAGTGGCAACGCCTTAATGGAACAGGGGCTGGGTTTTGCCGAAAAGAGATAATCCTGCCCTGGAGTGGCATAACTCTGAGTTGCATAGTGAGTCATTTAAGCCACTTTAAAGTGTTAATGTGGGCACTACCAAGGGGCTAAGAGCTCCAGAAGCCACCCAAATTACTATGTAACAAGGCCCCAGGACTTGATTTCAGCTCAAAGTTTAAGTTTGTTTCTTACCTGGCCATTTACATACACCACCTTTGGACTCTTGGGAAACCCATACTATGGATGAAATGTCCTTCCCCCCACCCCAAAGGTGCATGTTTACCATACTAAAAGTACTTCCTGATCTACTGTATTTCACAATATATAGGTTGACACAGTGTATAAGTGAACCCCCAGCTTTCTGATTTGAAAGGTAAGGATTTTTATAGCCACAGTGTATAAGTTGGGGCCAGGCTCAGCATTCAGCTGGTGCAGCCCCATCCCCTGGTGCCACATGCAGGGGATGAGGCTGTGCCAGCTGAGTGCTGAGCCTGTCCCAATCCCCTGTGAGAGACGTGCTGAGCCCTGTCTGCTGCTAGTGGTGCTGCCAAATGCTGAGCCTGGTGCCACCCACAGGAGACAGGGCTGGGTTCAGCACTTGGCTAGCACAGCCTCACCACCTGTGAGCAGTGCCGAGATCAGCACTTGGCTGGTGTTTCCCCATCCCCTGTGAGTGGTGCTGGTGCAGCCCAGGCACTGCTGCTTGTGGAGGAAGGGGCCACTTTAGCCAAGTGCTGAGCCCAGCCCCATCCCTGATTTTTTGATGTGGCATGATATATAAGTCAAGTTTAATTTTTAAGACACAAAAATTTAGCTTTAAAACCATGGTAGTTAAAACTAGGAAAATATTTGCATCCTATCTGATATGAATTTTACTAATCCAATATCCTAAGGGTACTGTGTCTTTCTTAATGTCCCCAATGTGAGAAATGTTCTTTCTGTAATAGCCTGAATAGCCAGGTGCTATTCTTATAGGTCTCTTCTTTAAAAATGTAAATTGATCATTGCCTAGAGAGCCCAGTTTATGTGTCATCAAGTGTCTGTTTGCCTGGATGTTTAGCATACACATAGGGGATGTTAATTTTCAGTCATTACTTCACTTCATTCTTTCTTCAGTCTAAATGTTGCTCTGGGTGCATCCTTTCACAGCATCTGATGAAGTGAACTCCAGCTCACAAAATATTATGCTATATATATCTCAAATTTAGTTAGTCTACAAAGTACAAATTGACCCTTCCTTCTGCTTGATCTTGGACTAATATGGCTACCTATGTCTCTTTATATTTCTTCAGCTACTTAGGTTTTGAACCTCTCTCAGGTTCAACAGAAACTCATTGTTTTAGGGAGTGACACTTGAAAGTTATTATTATATTGTGCAATCCTGGCCCTATTGTAACACATTTTATATCAGATGCCGTGTATGTAAGTATGATAGGGCTGAACACAGTTTAATGCCACCTATCCATTAAAGCTACCCATGTAATCTCAGTAAAACTCAAGATAACATGCATGACAGTCCACAAACACCTCAAATATAGTGGGGTTTGTGACAATCATGTTACCAAATATTTTATTATCATATGATACCTGGTTTAACTGAAGTCTATAAGCTGTCATTAGGATGAGTTGAGGATACATTCAAAACAATCTGTATTTTACTTCTTTTTTGTGTGAACAAAGTTCTTTGTCTTCACTGTTAGCTTCAATAAAAGCTTGATCATACCCTGCATGACTGCCCCTTTAAGAAGTTAAAAAAACAAATGATTAATACCAGAATCCATGACTGACTTTTTGTTCAAGCATCTATCTGATGGATCTCATTTTGACCTGTGTACACACACAAACACACACGCATACGCACACACACCCCTATCTATCTATCTGCCTGCCTGCCTATCATGAAAGACACAATGCTAAGCTCATTTTAAGAACTTATTACGTAATGCAAAGTACTGCTGAAATGCAGCATTGTTTCTATACAGCTAATGAGTTATTTACCTGCTGCTTCTAATTCTTTTAAACAGAAACATATATTTTTAAACTTTTTTTTTGTATTGTCACACCCTGTATTTAAGAAGCAATTTTTATTTTTAATAAACTTAATTCTTGAAGAGACAGTACATTTGAATAATTTATACTTTACTGGAAATATACAGGGGTAAAAGCGCATTTTGATTACCTTAGCTTTTTACTGTTAGCTTTAGAGTTATTAGCCTTATAGGTACGGTTATCCAAAGGTAAATGGTAAATATTATGAACCATTGCTTAATGCATAGAAAATACATCTATAGTTGTTTATTTTTAGATTTATTGATCACTTATTAGTTCAAGAAAGGAAGTGTTAGATATGAGATCTACAATTGTAAAATGTAAGTGCCTATATTTTGATATCCAACTGTTCCCTCTTCAAATGTCTGTGTAACAAATCTGGATTTCCATACAACAGGGATGTATATCAAACAGCCATTGCATTTGGCTCATGAGAGTAACAGAAGGGCTCAGAATTGCAGGCAGGGGAAGGAACAATGGGAGCCCATCTATCTCCTTCCATCCCTCTGCTCTATGAAATACAAAGTTTATGTGAAATCTTACCCCTCCATCTGAGGGAAATCAGAAGAGCTAGGAAGTGACTTGATGGTATGAATGATACAAATAGAAAATAATGCTCCATTATACAAAAATGCAAAGGAATTCCCAACAGAATTGCTTTCCTGTTTCCTTTCTGTATTTTTTCATGCACAAAGGGATGAACTGGGCCATATTAGGTGGCTCTAATACAGGGGTGTCCAACCTTTTTGAATGTGGAGCCGGATCATGAACTTTTTATCACCCAGTTGGCCGACAAGCCATATTCAAAGACTTCACAGGAAACGATATCACATCACCCCCCCCCCAAAAAAAACGAAAGTACAGTGTTTACTTTCATTTCCTGTTGCAGCATCTCGGGCCTCAGAAAACAGCTTGGAGGGCTGCATGATGGCCTGTGGGCCATATGTTGGACAAGCTTGCTGTAATACATACAGGTAATATCCCTTGTTAACTTCAGTAGGATTATTTATTTATTTATTTTACCAATATCAACCTGAGGAATTCAATTAAACTTCATAATTGTCCTAATGGATACCAAGTCATAGTGGTATTGTTAACCTGTCTACAGAGTAAAATGTCTACCAGGTTGTGGGCCTTAACATTTCCCACCTAAGTTGTTTAATTTTACCCCCTATTGTGGATCACACCCCTTCTAACTGAAGTTCTGCCATACAGCTCCCTTAGTTGGCACTCTAACTCCCCGCTCTGAAGAAGAAAACACTCCCTCTTCTGGGAACTGACCGAAAATTGTAGCTCTCTGTGGTGGGGGGCACTATGGATCTCCAGGGAAGCTAGGTATGAAGAAGAATCAGGATCTGGAAGCCAGAGATTTGCCCCTTGTGAACTCATGCCAGGGCTGGCTTCAGGGGAATCCCTCAGGAGAGAGAGAGACAGAATAAGGTTACTTCCTGGGGAGTCCAGAGGCTAAGCTTCTGCTGAAAAGTGTGCAATCCATGACACTGTTCCCTTGAAGTGCTAACTGACCCTGTGCTGTAAATGAGCATATTAATGAAAGATATTGAAAAGAAAATGCATGTGCTTATCTGGTATCAGAAGCCACATCATATTTTGCAGAATTTTTTAAAAGTATGAGCAAATCTCCCTGCCAGATAACCCTCAGACAGTGATCTGCCCAAATAATTACTGTATTTTTCTAATTGTATTATTTGCCAAGGTATGAAAGATGACCAAGATTGCCTGTGATATTTTCATACAATTGAACATGCACTTTCATTTTATATTCCTTCTCATCAGTTTACTAGGTATTGATTTGCAGGTCAGATAATTCATTTCTTTAAGCCGATGATCCAAGTTATTTTTTCAAGGGCAGACACCAAAGGTCTATGAAATTAGCTGTAAGGAATGCTAAGAAAGCATTCATAATGGAACGGTTGTGAAGTTATTTTTAATTAAAATAAATAAATTACTAAAATGTTTCCACATCTCCCAAATCAAGAGTCTTGATGCAAATCTAAAAAAACAACAACTGATCAACAATGTTAATTATCTCATTATTTCAAGGCTGAATAGAGAGAGGTAATGAGATAAAACTGATTAGGGGCATATCTAGGATAGACTTTATTAAAAATTGCTAATAGTAAGGTCAAAATTCTTCCAAAGTGAGTTGCACAGTATTAGACTTTAAAGAGCATTTAGGGTTGCTGTAGAAAGGACAATCATGTGATGTAAAGGCATGAACTAGTTCAATTAATATGTTTTCTTCATTCTCTTTTATATGATTTAATTATGAATGGACTACCCTAAATTATCAAAATTCCTCTAATACTTATGATATTAATAGAAATTACATTGACCATGGAAAAGCTAATTTTACAACCCAGGGTTTTTTTTAAGGCAGAAGTAACAGTTTTGCAAGATGACATTTTGACAACTGCAGCTATGCTGGATCTAAAACTGGGTGATGAGATTTTCAATATGTAAAAACACATTGCCAGGTAAATATTTCTTGCTGATTAAATGGTTCCTATAAATTAAATTCAGATTCAAATAGGGTTGCTTTTATTTCTTTCCATTAAATGTAATTTGCATCAGGGTTTATTGGCTATTGTTAAATGGTTGCTGAAGCTTAATCTAAAATGAGATAATCTTGTCATCAGAAAGTAAAGTAATGGCATACAATATAAGCATGGTAATACAAAGCATAGAAAAGAGCAACTGAATGTCAAATCCTTAAAGACTTCTTAAAAGATATCTAAAGTAATAGCATTCCACCTGAACTAGCAGGCTGGTTTCTATTTAAATTATCAAGATATCTATATGGAACAGCAATACCTATTCTTTAGATATTAAGGAGAAAATAGTACTGTGTGAATGGTAATGAACTGTGTCTGACATCTGTGATTTTCAAAACCAGAATTGGTTAATAGCACAAGGCGCAGAGCACACACTACATATTGATTAACCAACATTGTTGGATTTTTTTTTAAACTGTAGAAATAAAGCAACACTGACAGCTGATGATCTTTAGTTTGGTATGGAAAGAAAAAGGTGAATAGAACCCCCACCCCCCCAAGATTTACTGATATAGCATATCTAATGATTTTAAAAGTTCTTTGGCTCATGCAAATGCAAAATGACGCTTATTCATAGAGTAAGGATGCTCTAGACATAGCTGAAAAATATACATCACAAATACTATCTTGAAGGGAAACAATATGATTCCACATAAGCTAGGAGAAGTCAGATCCTATCCTTTCCCCTCCAACCATTTAGACCCTGTGTTGATTTAATCTGTAGTAGTGTGCATGAAGGTGGGGTGGGGGGGCATGGATCTCAAAGGTAAGTAGATCCTGACACATTAAGCTCTTTGTAGGTTAAAACTAATAGTTTAAAGCATCACTCAGGCACAAGCATTCAGTTCAAATTGTGAAACAGAGGTTTCATGTTGCAGCAACATAATCCACTTAAATGTAATAGGTAATAGTTAATGATCTCACAAAGGGATTGGAAGATCTAGGTTCAGTTTCTAACTCAGGCTGAAATTCAAATCCACATCTTTTTCCCCACCAGGAGTGCACTAATCATCCAGCTGTGGAGTATTTTGGATGGAAGACATTTTGCTACACTCCCGTAGAAACTCTGCTAGTATGCAGAAAGGAATTCAGGTGTTATTAGGTGGAAAGGAGGATAGGGACAAGGAAGCATGACTCTAACTTAAGTAGTTGGACCAGTCAGTTGGGAGTGGAAAGACATGAGTTTCAGTCCCTGTTTCCAACATTATTTTGGTCTTTTGTTCAATGTATACATAATATCAAATGCAAAAACAATTCAGTAGTGATCTTTTTGATATCACAGACTTTCTGTCTAAAAATCACAACAGATATGTTCAAGATTATTTTTATGCATAAAACATCTTGAGGAAAAGATTATTTTTCACAGGTGTGTTTTTAAGTGTTTTCCCCTCTTCTCAAGATTACAGCAGTGGTATAGATGACTTTGTAGTCAAGGCTTGTTCCCTGCATATGTGTGAAAGTTCGGGAAGTTTTTACACTTTTGTTCTGTTGTCCTAGTTTGGGAAGTTGAGCATGCACAGTATTCTAGTTTTGGTGGGAATGTAAGATTAGTGATAGAAGAAGAAGCTATATGATTATGAGGTAAAAGCAAAAGTGATTGGTTGAAAGGTAGCGAGAATGATACAGTGAGAATGAGTGACAGGTTTTGTTACTGAGCAAGTATGATCGGTTACATGTTGTTAGTAAGTGGGAAAAATCAGATAGTCAATCATTCGAAAGCTATGAAAGCTTGTGCTGCCTCTGTTTGGATGTGGGTGGTAAGAGATCAGGGTTCATTTGTTCTTTAGAGTTTGAATGAAGAGAAGACTCCCATGAAAAGAAGACTCCTGTGAAAAAGCTATCTTAACAGGATCAAAGGCCAGAGGATGAGGACCCTTGGAGAGCCTCATCCTAGAGTCTAGGAGGCAATGGAAAGGAAGACAATGTAGATATATGTGTATATATAGAGATGTCCCTTGTTCCTGTCATTGCGTCTCTTGCTATGTGTTTTTTTCCAATACTATTAATAAATTCTGACTTGCCGAAGCCAGATTCTTTTACCTTTACTAATCTGTCTACTCACCCCTCTTACTCCAACCGATTAGTAATTAATCAGTTAAGTTGGCAACACCACTATCTTCCTATACATTTATTACCACAATCAATTATCTAGTCACCATTATGTTCTCTTTATTTGTTGCCCTGTGGGGTTAGGCCAACTCTCAGGATCTCAATATTGCGCTGTTAGACAGGAGGTGTGACACAATTGCTCATATACAAACACACAAATCAATTAGGTGCATACACACACACACACACCCTACCAACTCAGGCACATACACATCCAAACCAGCCTAGGCACATGCATACCTATCACACATTTAAGCACATACACTATACACCCCAAAAGTTAGACACAGATCACTAATTGGTGTATCATGCACACAATGACATACATACATACACACACACACCAGTTCACACATACATACAACCCACCTACACATACACACAAGTAAGTTCCTAACATGGATGGTACAGTGTGTATGTGTGTGTTTGGGGTACCTAGGATACTTGGGGGAAGGTTCAGGTGAGAGAGAGAGTTAAAGAGTAGGAAATGAAAGTTGCCAGAACTAGGATTAGAACCGGTAGACTAGAGAGAAGTTGGTTGAGGAACTGAGACTTAGGTTTACTTAAGGTAGACTGGGGCTGGAAACTGAGGCAGACAGCTGAGATATTGGGGGGGGGGGCAGATATGTGGTGGCAAGGAGGAGACAGCCAGGAAAGAAACTGAGGCAGAAACCTGGTTGTTCAGGGGAAAAGGAAAAAGCAGTGGGGATAAGATAGTGGCAAAGAAACAGGGGGTTTGGAGGCAGAGAGGAGCTCAGGACAGGTGTTGGAGGTGGCAGTGAGCCAGAAGCAGGAGAGGGAGAAATGAGACAGAAGTTAGAGGAGCAGAGATCGGAGTAGGGCCAAAATATAGTAAAGGCAAAACCCAACTTAGGGGTCCAAATAACAGTTTTATTACAGAGACAACACACTACACAGCCCCATGAAGTTATTAGTTCTCTCTCACACACACACAAGCACTCACAATGGCAGCAGGAGAAAGAGACTCAGTGGAAGAGTTGGAGTCAAGGTAGAGAAGAGAAGCAGAGTCCCAGTCCTTGATTGAAGAGGGGGTGGAGGGGTGATAGCTACCTATCAAGGCTGGAAAGGGGTCCTTGTCCAGTAGGTGTTGTCCAGAGGGGGGCACCAGCAGGGCCTCTGGGTGGATAGGTGGTGTGGCAAGGTGCTGGCCCATCACACTGGGTCTGTCTTCACTTCCCCTTTTTATAGGGGCAGACCTTGTGTGACCCTGGTGACAGGAGGCATGCCTGGGCAAGGGTCAGCCCCTGGTGTACTGAGCATGTGTGTTCCATGCAGGGATGTGCAGTTTCGGGTGTCTGTAATGGTGGGGTACAATGGTAGAGTTGCTGGTTCTACAGGGTCTTTTGTCTTTCAAATGCTGGTTTCTTGTCTCTGTTCCTGGGTGAGGTCCATGGTTTCTGGATGAATTAATGCGAGGTGATGGCCTGGTCATTACAGGCCATTCAGTAGAGGCCTGCTGCCATTGTATTTCAATCATTCCCAATCACTCTCATTCATCTAGGAACCAATTTACATGGGAGGGGTACGTGACTCATACAGTTGCAACACAGGGGATGCCCAAGCAGAGGGCACAAGATGGAGGCTTGACATACAAAATGGAAACTTGACATGACTTACGCTAACTTACATATATAGGCCTAAAACAGTAATCACACAATATAAAAGCAGTACAAACATAATAATTATCACTTATAAAACAGTGGGGATTGATATCAAAATAGCAGGGAACTTATCTGCAAAGAGGGGAGAGAAAAATAAAACTTACTACCTAAAATAAAATGTTAAAGTTTATCCTACATTTTAGCTTACTTATACTTATCTATAGGGAATAGAGAGGGAGAGAAAAAGTCAGAAATGGTTGGGGAAGTGGAGGGAATGCATTTTAAAATAAATTAAAAAAGAAAACTGGGGGTTTTGCTTCATATTCATAATTTTCATATTTTCACCCTTTCATTTTGTAACATCTACCTGGGTCCATTTACAATAAAATAATTTGTGAACAAAGAATAACTCTGTTTAATTGTTCCAACAAATGCCACTCCCTGGTGATATGTTTTTATCAGTTATTTCTGCATTTACCTTAAGAAAAAGGAGAGGGTTTGCAAAACAAGATGCCTTGAATTGAAAAAAAACAACAACCCAGGCCTCATTTAAATAGACCTGTGGCATTCACAGTTACTCATTGATGAATCTGAATAGACCAACTTTAGTTTGGGGGAGGGGGGAAGATATATAAACAGGTAATTGAGAACAAAATTAGGATAGAGCTCTTTAATTAGAAATGCAAGTGAAGATAATTCAGGTCTGTAATTCTAGACTAATCCACCTGACAGTACAGTTTTGGAAGGAGATGAGAAGCCAAGAGTGTCAAATGAACAGGTTAGGGACCATTTAGAAAAGCTGGATGTGTAGAAGTTCATGGGGCTGGACAGGATGCACCTGAGGGTCCTGAGGGAGTTGTCCAATGAGATTGAAGGGCTGCTGGCCATCATATGAAAACTCAGGGTGACTGGGAGGGGTTCTGAACAATTGGAAAAGTGCCAAACTTTAAGAAAGGGAAGAAGGAGGATTGAGGGAACAAAATACCAGACAGCCTCACCTCAGTCCCTGGAAAAATCATGGGGCATGTCTTCAGTGAATCCATTTTGAAGCACTTGGAGGAGAAAAAAATGTAATTAGGAATAGTAAGCATGGATTCACCAAGGGCAAGTTATGCCTGACTAACCTGATTGACTTCTATGATGAGATGACTGTGGACACAGGGAGACTAGTGAATGTGGTATACCTTGATTAGAGCAAGGCTTTTGATGTGGTCTCCCACAACATTCTTGTAAGCAAGCTAAGGAAGAAGTACAGGTTGGATGAATGGACTGTAAAGTGAATAGAAAACTGGCTGGATTATAGAACTCAGAGGGTAGTCCGACAGCTCAGAGGGTAGTAGTCAATGACTCAAAGTCTAGTTGGCAGCTGTGATCAAGTGGAGTTCCCCAGGGGTCAGTCCTGGGGCCAGTTTTGTCAATGTCTACATCAGCAACCTGGAAGATGCCATAGAATGCACCCTCAGCAAATTTTCAGATGACACCAAACTGGGGGAAGTAGTAGAAATGCTGGAGGGGAGGGATAGGATTCAGTGACCTAGACAAATTGGAGGACTGGGCCAAAAGAAATCTCATGAGGTTCAACAAGGACAAGTGCAAAGTCCTGCACTTAAGACGGGAAAATCCCATGCAGAAATACAGGCTGGGAGCTGACTGATTGGGCAGCATCTCTGCAGAAAAGGACCTGGGGGTTACAGTGGACAATAAACTGAATATGAGCCAGCGGTGTGCCCTAGTTGCCAAGAAGGCTAATGGCATACTGGGCTGCATTGGTAGCTATGTTGCCAGTAGGTCAAGGGAAGTAATTATTCCACTCTTTTCAGCACTGGTGAGGCCACATCTGGAATACTGTGTTCAGTTTTTGGCCCCCCACTACAAAAAGGATGTAAGAAAATTGGAGACAGTCCAGCAAAGGGCAACAAAAATGGTTAGGGGGCTGGGGCACATGACTTCTAAGGAGAGGCTGAAGGAACTGAGCTTATTTAGTCTGGAGAAGAAAAGACTGAGGAGGGATTTAATACCAGCCTTGAACTACCTAAAGTGGGGTTCAAAAGAGGATGGAGCTAGACTGTTCTCAGTGATGGCAGACGACCGAACAAGGAACAATGTTCTCAAGGTGCAGTAAGGGAAGTTTAGGTTAGATATTATGAAAAATTTTCTCACTAGGAGGTTAGTAGAACACTGAAATACATTACCCAGAGAGGTGGTGGAATCTCCATCCTTGGAGGTTTTTAAGATCCAGATAGATAAAGCTTTGGCTGGGATGATCTAGTTGGGGACAGTCCTGCTTTGAGCTGTTGGACTAGATTATCTCCTGAGGTTTGTTCCAACCATAATTTTCTATGATTCTATGACTCAATACCTATGTGTAGGAGGGAGTGGTGCTGGGCCCCTAGTGCTCAATACCAGTATGCAGGACAGGTAAGGGGCAGTGCTGGGCCTCAGGGTGACACCCCCAGTTTGGTGTCATCCAGGGTGTGGACTGACTCTGGACAAGACATTTGACCTGCGGGGCAAAAAAAAGTTAAGTACCACTGCTATAGAGTATAATTAAAATGCTAAATTTTATACTTCCCATTATATACCAAGTCGCATGCTACAGGTTTATATAACCATTTTTGCTCTATATATTTCCATATAGCATATTAACTCCCAAATTATAATTATGGCATTGCAAATGAATATTTAGGAGACACAGCATAGTTGAATTCCTTATCTTTTCCTCTACAAAATAATGTTGCCATTGTGGACAGACACACACACATTATATATATATATGTACAAGCATGTATGACTGTGTTTATATTTCTATACAGCTTTGAAAATTATACTTTCCAAGCTCCTCAGTGTTGTTCAGGGAACAAAGACAGCTTGTTTACTACCTGTATCAGCTACATATCCCCAGTAGCTTCTGTAAATGGGGTACTGCCTTATATGTATAGCTCTGTGCTATCAGACATTAATTTTCTAAGATTAGAAGGGACTACTTTGAACTCTGGGCAAATATACAACCTTTCATTTTCAAGTATTATAATCTGATATCAGAAAAGGAATCACATGAAGTACTAGTGGGAAAAAAATCTCTTATTTTCAAACCTCTGTAGCATGACATTAGCCTCCAGGGGCCCAGAGGCAAGTACCATTTTTTTTTTGGTCATCAGATTTTTTCCCCATTGTATTTAAAGCTGGAATAATGAGAAGAAAAATGAAGAAAAAAGAGCTATATTTTAAAATACTTAAAAAATATTTTAAAGCAATAATACTACTCAGATTTTCCTGCATGTACACTATGGTGTGGTAACTGATAACCTATGAACTTGCTAAAAAACCCAAAAGTTAAAAATGAATTTTCTCATAGTAAGGTGTTCATGGTATACACTGCCTTGCAGTGCAAATATAAAACTTAGCTTTTGAAAAAAATTAGAAAGATATTAAAATAGCTAGCCAATAGCCCATCAAGAATGATGGGGGTGAGGGGGTGAAGGGGGCTGGGATGGAGTGCCGCCACCTAACGCCGCATGCTGCTGCTGTTTTGCTTCTTGCAGGGAGTGGAGTGGGGGAGCCAAGGCCAGCAGAGTCAGGGAGCCAAGGCCAGAGCTGTTGGCCTCAGCTCCCCCACCCTCTGTTCGGTCCTTGACGTGGCTTTGGAATAATGATGGCACTCCCCCACGCTTGGAGCACTCTGATTGGCTGTTCCCATTAGCCAATCAGAGTGTGAATAAAGCATTATGGAAGGCCAGACAGACAGACAGACAGACTTAGGCATTTATAATATTAGAATTGTTGCTCTAAACCATTTTCATACAGGGTATCAAACATGTCCTAAATTACCATGAAATACTGTTCTTGCATAGAATGTGGAAGGAAAACATACCACACAAGTGAAAAGAAGATCTTCACCAATTTCACAAAATAAAATGTAAAGTTCTGTTGGTATGTCACTGTTGTGATCCACAGGAGAGGACACTTTTTGAAGTTAGTTACAGCCTATTAAGGTTTTAAGTATTACTGTAAGAAAAGGATTCCACCATCCCTTCCCCCCCCCCCCCCACCCCACACACACATTTTTAAAAGTCATGATCCTATTAGTTCTGTTCATTTTGTGGTCCCATCATAAATACAAATAAAATAAAGGCAAAATAAAGGCAAATCCAATGTTCACAGCTAATTCTTTTGTCTTTCATATTTTCATACTTTCCATGTTACAGTAATAGTATTAAATGATAGATGTGGTTAACTTCTGTTCCTGAGGATTGAATGTGAGCTCTTGTTCATTTTGATTTCACTCTTTAGTGAATGTAAAACACAAGAGTATGTTTTGAATGGTTCTGTTTGGCTAGAGAGAGAACTTTGATGGAAGAAGCTTCACATAATTCAAGCCTAACTCACTTTTGAAAGATAGAGCGAGGACCTGATTACACCTTAACCCTGTAAGATGTACATGTGTTAATCAGTTTAGTGTAGTTTGGCTTAGTGGACTAGTCACACCTTAAAGCAAAAAAAATCTCTGACATCCTTCACATGCACAGCTCTGACTTGCCACTAGAGGATTGGTGATCAGGGGCAGAATTAGGACCTAGGAGTAGGATTGAAAGCTGTGCACAGCCGCAGGAAGAGGCAGCATCCCATAATGTCCCTATAATGTTCCATGTGTTTTTGTGTGATTAAGAACTCTACAAGCCCCCTAAATCTGAGCCGCTTTCAAACTAGGGGATTGTTTCTGAATTCTGCCATTTGATAGAAATAACCATTGTGGAAGCTGATAATCACAACAATTCATAAAAGTAGCATCTCCTGTATAAGGTCATTCAGCTTGTTGTGATGTTCATAATAGGTTTACATGATCCCTTTTCTTGCCTGAGAAACACTGGTTAACTGTCTATTTCTTATAGTATTTAATCTTTGCAATTTCTATAATCAGACATGTGAGTTGAACAAACTTTATAGAAGTATAAATCAAAACATTTACTTGTGGGTGAACTCATTCCTCTTCTTTTCTACTTTCCCTAATTCTTTCTTTTTTCAGGGACTCACCCGGAGGCATACAGAGACTGCACAATAATCCTGAGAATGGTTTCAAGACACAACAACAAAAAGCTGATTCTGAGGTTCTCTTTGTGAGCTCTGATGACCAAAAATCTAGAAATAGGTGACTATGAGTTCTCTGCATTTTTAGACCTTCCCAGTCCTTTCTTATCCCTTTTAGAGCCTTACATTTGAAAGGCTTGTGTTATTGTGACTTCAAGAAGATGGGATGGAAGAAAAGAATACCTGCACTTATTGGTCTTTGTTTTGCTGGAGGAAAAGAAAAGGCTTAGAACTTTCTTCTGAGAAAGAGAAAATCCCTCTGGCAAAAATGGTAATAACCTTCCCTGCTGCCTTTTGTTCCTTTTCTTGCAAGAGAAGTTAACCTTACAAGTTCTTCCTCCCTTCAGATTATTTCTACTGTCTAACTGGCCACTCTACCAGCTGGCAAGCTATAAAAGTATAAATGAGATAATCCTTATGCAGTCTCCTTCAGGGATTGTCTTTAAGCCCCTTGCTCAAATGAAGGATAGGAAAAGTAATCATGGACCAGCCCTCTGCCACACCAAGTCCCAAGGCAGGATCCCATGAAGGCTTGACACACACTGAGAATGGGGGCTTGGGAAGTGTTCCAGAGGTTCCTTACTGCCAACCTCTTCCTCCATGTCTGGATTGCTCTCCTTCTCATCTCTCCATCTCTGACTCCTTGAAACAGAGCAAGGAACCAGTTGAGGCAGGTTGACAGCCACATGAGTGGGCTCTAGTTGTTAGGTAGTTTCGACACTTTCCTGCCAGCTGTACTCTCCATCTGGTAGTTTTAAAAAGTGTTCTTGCCAGAGAAGCCTGCCCAGACGACCAATGCTAACAGGCAGCTACCTCAGTAGATACCGAACAGAAAGGGGTTACTGGCTTCCTTTTATAGAAGCCCCAAGGCTGAAAAACAGCCCAGTGACACTTAGAATCAGCTTCCTGAATACTGAGAAATAAGAATCTTTCCTCAGTTCTGTGTTTTTGTGAAACGGTCTAGACATGAAGCCTGGTTAAGCCTTCTTGCAGCAAGAAGGACTAGATATCATATTTGACCATTCCAAAATGTTCAAGAATTCTGAGTCATGCCATCCAATCATAAGACTTGATCAAAACCATGACTTTGGGGGGGGGGAGGGGAAGGAACAGGGAGGAAGGGGGAGAGGGAGATTGGTGGTTTTGTTACGTTTTGTCTTTAGACTATAAGCTGTTCTATGTTGTAAATTACTTGTGTCCATCCCTCAGCCTGCTTGCATGCTGTGTCTAAGAGGCAAAACCTTTTTCATCCACACACCCAATTTACTGGGCAACATTATTTTGGTTCCTGCTATTTAAGCTGTCCCTTTCATGCCTGTTTGCAGCCAGAAAATTCTTTCCTCCACATCATTTCTGTTCCTCAAAAATGCCCATCACTTCTAGCTCCACATCTTCCCAACTCCCCTCCATCTGCCTTCCCTTCAACAAACATTGATTCCATACCTAACTAGGACCCACATCCCTGCTCTACCTACAGAGTGGCCAAACCAGCAGGCAGGGGAGAAATCCATGGTGCCACCAGGCAGCTGGTCACACAACAGCCCCAGCCCAACCTGGCCCTATCTAACAGAACATGGATGAGGAGCCAGATGACCAGGAGGAATCTATGGGAACTGTGAGCCTCTGGGAGGGAGACAATAAAACCCTGTCCTACTTTCTTTGGGATTTGTCCCAGGAAACTAACCTCTTTGTGTGTTCTTTGCACTTCAGCCTTGCTCCTTCCTGCCCACAGTATTGCCACAGTACCTCCTCACACTATGTGTGGACCTCCTGGCTCAGATCTACCAGCTGCCCTGAACATAATACTTTCTCAACCCTTAGCATCATGACTCATACTGCAATGGATACCTGATGTGAATCCAGCCTGCTTAAGGTAACTCATTAAAGGACTACTCAGAGCCTGGTCAATAAGGGTGAGACATTCATTCCATTTCAGACCCGTGCTGAGAGAGGGGTGGAGTAGCCTCTCAGCTGCTCATAGCAGAGAATGAGGAAAGGAGAGGTGGATCCATTTCAAGTTTTAGGGTCTTTCTGTAACCTATGCAGTTCTTGAAGGGAGAATCTGGTCTGTCCCCTGAAGCAGCCCTGATTAGATGCTTTTCCCCAAGAAGTGTTCAAGAGGGTTAGGTTGCCACTCAGGTCCCAGACAGATATTACACTTACGACACAATTAATTTGTTAATCATGTCTTAAAATATAAACTGGCCACCTGTTTTATTGTGCTATTATGTGTAATGATGTTGTGGCTGGTTTCCACCATACCTTAAATATAACATATGGCAGGCTTTGCCCTGGGGCTCGAGCCCCACAGCAGCCTCAATCAGCTAATCCTGGGCAGGATCAGGACCGCTCCAGGGTTCCAGCCCCAGAGCCATCCCACTCTGATGTGGTCTGGCAGGATTCAAGACCTGGGAGAGTCCCAATCAGATTAGATAGATTTTAGATTAGATTAGATTTAGATTTTAGATAGATTTTTTTGATATACTTTAAATTTTACTTCTCTGGACAAAAATCAAGAGTTGACACCATTACAGATTCAACTGGGAAACTTGAATCTGTCATTACCCAATGACTGTGTGCGCGCTTCGGCACTGCAGAATTATTTCCCGCCACATGGAGGTTTCTTTGCACGGTGCAATTCTCAGCTGCAGAGAGAAAAACCCCGGTGCAAAGGAGTTCCCGCCGCTTGCATGCAAATTTGTTCCCCATTATTGGCTGTTTCTAAATTATTCCCACGTGGCAGCTAGCGATTGGCTTGCTAGCCGTATAAGAGGCTTGAGCAGTTTCCGCCCAAGTCGGAGATCACTGGGGAGGACCTCATTTAGGGGGACTCCTCATCCATCTCGTGAAGAACTCTGAGCCACGTGGTAGAGCCTAGCAAACTCTGTGCATGTCTTGGAGCCGAATGGTGGTTTGATCATCCATCAAGAGTCTCTCCCCGTCACCGGACGATCCTTGACGTACCCCTGCCCTGCGCGCTCATTGAGAGTCACAGCACGGACTCTCATATCGGTTTAAAGAGCTCTCATCATTAGAGTTTTCCTTTTTTTCTTCTTTTCTTCTGTCTACAACTGTAACCAAGCAAGTTTTCCTGCCTGCACCACGACCATCTACGGTGTAAGCAAAATAATCTTTAATCAACCTCGACGTGTCAGTGCCTAATTCTAGTTTGCCGTGCGAACTTTCCCCGGCCCACATGCCCGGGCTGCTGGCCACAGCCCCTCGGCCCCGACAGAATCAAATCACAATCATGCTATATTGTGGCTTCAGTGGGTTTGACCTTGCATGGTGTTCAGTTGTTCTAATACCTCTACCAAAGGACCTGAAACCAGGAGTAAGAGCCATTGGCTACAAATTTGATGTTGGGGTGGCATATAATTTAAATGTAGAGAAGATGAACTGGACCTTCAGATTTTTGGGAAGTTGGTATGAGGTAAAGACTAGCAGGGAACCTAGGCTCTCCTCAGCCTGAGGAAGCCAGAAGTAAAGGCCATTGCAACGTATCTGCAAACTCTCCCCACAAAGAACACTTTAAGGCTGTGTTCTATTCTTTCATATATAGAGAGAAAACCATGCACTCTTGGTCCAGTGTTAGCCTTTTTAAGTTGTTGGAAATAGCAGCCTTAAAGAAAATAAGAAGTGTTTGAGAATATACTATATCAAATCTCACCTCTGTTACAAACTGCCGCCATTCAGGGAACAAATGACAGCTGCTGCTACTCCTGCTGAGACATTATTCCCAGAAAACTTAAAAGATACAGTCAACAGAAAACAAAGGAATTGACACCTAGTTTTGTGGCTAGGCAAAGCCATAATCTTCTTTGGGGTGGCATGCACCCTTTAGCTCCCAATGAATCCCATTGCATACTTTCTCACGATAAATGCCTTTAGGCCATACCTAGATGACTGATGTCACTGGGAAGTTCCCACATAGTGCTCCAGCAAGACACAGTCAAAAATACTTTCCCTTACTAATGATGCCCCTTCCTCTTTGACAAATAGATATTTGCACTCTCCCTTTTTTCCAGAGAAAACAGAGTGTGGTTCTTTGTTTTGGTTGTACTTATTTTAGCACAAGATATTTTAAGTGATACCCTATCTAAGAAACTTCTAAAAAATGTTAATTGTCCAGCCACTGGGCATTTTTAGTTTGACCACATCAACCTCTTGTTTGGGGGAAACAAGGACCTGGTGAAGGGGGAACTAGGTTCCCTGTCAGACTTCACCCCACACTACCTTCCCAAAAGCTGAAGGTCCAGCTCATTTTGTTAGGGATCTATTTGGTAGCCATATTGGTTTGAGACAAAAAGAAATGCAAAACTATAGAACTCTTGATTCAGAGATGATACCTTTTATTAGACCAACTAATACATCCCTGAAACATGGAAGATGCTGAATTTTAGCTGTTTTTGGAATCAAACTTCATTGCTGAACAGCAAAGAAAGATTTTTACACTTCCTTGCCTGTCTTCCATCTGACACCACCAGGGAAGGAATCCTGCCTTATCTACACATCAAAGAGCAAATCACAAAGACACTCTCATGGACCCAGAAGAACAGACATCCATCTTCAGCTTCCTCTGTGCAAAATGAAGTTCATTTTCTATCTATGGGGATGTTTTGCCATCCTTAATTTTCCCTGAGCCTGAGGAAGGGTATGTGCGCCCAAAAGCTTGCAAAGAAAGATTTTTTTGTTGTTGCAATTTCTTAGTTGATCTAATAAAAAGTGTTGGATCTGAACCAGGAGTTCTAGAGTTTTGCATTTCTTTTCAACTCATTTTCTCTACATTTAAGTCAGATAGCCAAGTCAAACATCATACCTGTAGTCTTGTGCTACTTCTCAGCCTGGGCTCTTCTCAGCCTGAGGTAAACATCATCCAAAAAAAAGCCACTACAAATAGGAAGTGTTAGACAACACTAACAGATTATGGTAGCAACCTACTCTATGACAGCATATATATCAGTGTAGATATCATAATGTAAACACGTTATGTAGCCTTATCTGGAATGCTTTTTTCAGTCTTGTCATACCATCATATCAGCAGAAACAAGCTGACTCCAGAAAGACATAATTAAGTTCTTGCGTTTAAACTGAGCATTAAATGGACTCCTGTTCTTAAAGTGGGAATAAGTAAGAGAGAATATGATCAAGATATACAACTTAATGATTGTTAAAGGGAAAATCATGCAACAGGCCCTGTTTGTCTTCTTATATTACATAAAGGGCACATTCAAAGAAGCTTAAGAAAACTATATTAATAAAAAAGTCAAGACTATTTATATAGAAGTAACCTGTAGAACTCATTGCCATAAAATATCATCCAGATTAACAATTTATCTTAAAAACGATATACTAGATGGTTGAAACCATGCATTGTTACATTAATTCATATGAAAATGTCAAGGTTATAAACTCACTCACTTCTTAGCATAAGTCAGCAGCAATGGAGTTTTTTGCATTTCCTCTGAAGTATTTGGAATCAGCCACTGTTGGAATAGAATATATGGACCTAACTACTTGGAAAGCCTGTTGTTCCGTAATCATTATCTTGCCCCCCACAGACACTTCTGTGGCATGTAGAGACCTGAAAAAATGACTTGTATAGCTCTGAGTCTCACAGCATCTTGCTGGGGTCATCTGTTCCCAGCAGTCTTTCTTGCCCAAGTGCAGGGGTCTGGGCTCGATGATCTGTGAGGTCCCTTCCATCCCTTAACATCTATGAAACTATGCAACAGAACTACAGTGATTCCACTGACTTTTGACTTCTCTGTTGCTGCTTAAAGAGAAGGAATATAATTTTACTTGGAAAGCACAATTTAGAGTAAAGAATTATGTACAATTGTTGAACTTCAAATCCTTTTTCTTGTCCAGTTTTGAACAATACTCAAATGCTTTAAAAGAGTTTCCCCTCTAAAACAAGGTATTTCCACAGTAGCCAAGTTCTCTCTCTTGTTTTTATAGTGTAATCACTGAACAGACTAGGTGATAACGAGAATGTTGTTGAATCAATTTACAGTTCAACATCATGGTCTAAACATGTAGGGTGAGATTCTAAAAGCATTCAGCATCAGTGTGAAAGCACTTGCTCAACTCAGCAGGTATTTTACTATTGAATCCAGCAGAAAAGGATTGAAAACACAGGGTATTTTGAAAACCCTGATTACTGAGTTATGCTACGTTAATATATACTAATGGCCAAAATCACATCAGATGGAAATGGGTGAAGCATTGGGAGAAGAAGAAATTACCAACTTGATGTTGACCATGTTTCAAACTCAAATTTCTAATTCCAATATCTCTTTTCACAAGCCAACAAGTAAAAAAAAAAAAATCAACTCCCACTATCCCCTTATATCTTGTTCTGTCATTAAGTCTATTCAATTTATTTGTATAGTTTTCAGAAACTATTTAAGTCTGTTACAAGACACCTTTTGCTTGAGCAGAGGGCTCTAGCAATATCCATGCTTTACAGAATGGCCAGCAGATGGCATTGCAGGAGTGACCTGAAGGCACAGCACCCTCAAGTTCAGTCTACAGTACTGTTTTCTACCCTTGTGCTACTGGGAGCTGTAGTATTATACTGGCATGTATTCTGAAGCAAGTTTCAGAAGACGCTGTCATGAGTTCTGAATTTTAGTATTATCATAAACTAGTTACAGCAGCTTTCTAACTCAAACAATTTGTTCCTAAAATTTCAGAAGCACAAAATATTGCTCATAATGAAAATCCTATATTGCTATGATAATTTTGTATAATCATTTGAGACCCTTACTTTTAGTTTTTATGGGGCAGGGGAAGCAGATTGTAAAAATTTGAAATGAAAGACAAACCTAAAAAAAGTTGTAAAAATACCGAGTACTCTGTTTTCTACTGCAACAGAAAACTTAGTGGAGCTTTGAAACTACTATACATGACTAAATTGTGTAGCTGAACCAAGCCCAGGGAGGGTCGGGAGAAGATAGTGGGGAGGGGGGAGAATAATGCCCCCTGGTGGCCATGCAGCTCCTGCTCTACTCCAGGTAGTATCCTCCCTTTTTCTCTCTCCTGCCTTGTCATGATGGAATTATTTTCTGTTGTATAAGGGAGGCTGCCCCAGGGTCTCTGAGTGAGGCCTGGCCTGCTTAGTGCCAGTGGGTCTTTCCTGTACCCAGCTGACCCCCAGTCCTGTTTTTCAAGCCTTAAGTCCCCTCCCCCCCCCCCCACACACACACACTTGGATCTGTCAACTCCTCAGTGCACTAGTTGTATGAAGGGCTATTTGTGGTTTTCTTTTTCCCTATAGCAGTGGTCACCAACTAGTGGAACTTGATCCATTGGTAGATCTCAAAGCCTTTTGTGGTAGATTTCAGAGTCTCTTGGAGTTGATTCAAGGCTGGAGTGGGGGGCTGAGTACCCATGTTCATGCATGCATGTGCCCCAGCCCAGCAGGTCGGTCTGTGGGGGTGGGAAGGGGCAGGGGCTAAATTGAGGCCCCCGTGGTGAGGGACAATGCCACAGAAGCAGGAGCAGGGGTAAGTTGAGTGGAGCCCCAGCCAGGTGGGACTCACCTCCTGGGGAGGCACACCCCCAAATATTTTGTCATCTACTCCCCCACCTTCCCTCCCCACAGACTTACCTTCTGGGTGGGGGTGGGGGGCCGGGGGAGTGTCAGTGGTGCATGGTAGATCTTGGATTGCTTTAAAATGCCAGAGGTGATCTCCTATTTAAAAAGGTTGGAAACCACTACCCTACAGGCACACCCATGCCTTGCATATGTCACTCTCACCAGTTACTCCACTGTATAGGCTTTGGCCTTCCTAGCATTAGCCTACAGGTTACTCTGTCTGTAGATTGGTAGGCTAGGCCCACTGACTCTGACCTGGTCTTTCAGTTTCAGCTTCTTGATGGCCCCTGGCTGCCTCTGTTGCCCCCTTTGGGCTCAGGCCCTGGACATCTTGGCTTCAGGACACCTCTGTTGCTCCCTCTCAGCTCAGGCTTGGCCCTAGCCTTCCTGTGCCTTGCAACCCTGCCCCTGGAAGGGTTCAGTAGCATGCCCCTCAGACATTCCTGTGGCCTCCTTTCCTCCCCTGTAAGTCATACCCAGACCACTGGTATAAACTAGAACAAAAATCCAAGCAACCATTTGAAACTCAAACACTTTACCTTGGGTCATCATACTAGTCAAGTCCCCTTCCCATTCTCTGACTGGGAGGAGCAATGATGGCGGGGGGGGGGGGGAAGGGCAATGACATACCAGTGCCCTGCCCCTGCCCATTCTGTTGCCCCTCACTGACAAGCCACGCCCCTCCAGCCATGCTGCTGCCCCTCACTCCAGACCCACTAACCCAAGCCCCACCAGTGCCCTTCACTCCCAAACAGCAGTACCCTGTTCCATTCCCCAAACTCCCTGCTGGTGCTCCTCAGCCCCAACCTATAGACCCCTGGCCCCCATAGCCTTGCTGGTCAAACAGCTCCCACGTTGTATGTGAGCTCTCTCTCTCTCTCTCACCCTCTCCCTCTCTCTCCTGGGAGCTTGTTGGAGCCCATGTGGAACATGTGACCAATCACATTGCCCGCTGCTCCCAGCCCCAGGCAGCCAAGCGGGAGAGAAGAAAACCTGGACATTTGCTCTTACTTTAAAAACCCACCCAGATGCAGCATGGAGGTCCAAAAAAGAGGACATGTCCAGGAAAACCTGGATGTATGGTAGCTCTAAGAGTACCTGCCATACCTTGCAGCTCCCACGGCCCCCTCCCCACCTTTTTCCCTCCCTGACCCCTATCTTGAGCTAGCAGGAGCTCCTTTCCCAGCTAAAATCAGGGCTGCACTGCCCCTTGGCCTCAGGGGACTAGGCTTATAACCTCTTCCCACTCCCCTTCCAGTCAGATGCTCCCTATCAGGTGTGTCCCTTCAGTTTCCAGGGCACTTTACTTCTAGCACCATTGATCCCTAAGTAGAGGCTCTTCCCTACTCCCTGAACCTAGACCATAATGTGCGGTCTTCCCCCACTTGCAGACATCCTTGCTGCTGCTTCTCCCTTGAAGTAACAGGAACACTTTGCTCCCTGTTACAGATGTTTATTATATCGTTTCCAGGAAATATTGTAATTTTCTTTAAAAACCCGACTCTGGATTGCCTTGCAAGAGCTCTAATCATTGGCCAGAGCTTTCCAACCAGTAGCCCTCAGATTGCATGTGGCCTGCAAGGAGTTAATTTATAGCTCTTGGACCCAACTGCTGTTCCCCCAATCCACCCAGCTGCTGTTCCCCCAATCACTCCAGCAACAGCAATAGCTTGACTCTTTTGGCTTCTTCCCAAGAAGTTTCCTTCCCTCATCCAACCTTGTGAGATGGTGCACCCCACAGTGCCAGGAAAGCACACAGTAAGGGAGCTGAGGGTGAGGTCCTGAGGTGAGGTATCCATATATGTGGGACAGTGAAGTGATGGTGCAACAAGGTATAATGAGACCATAGCACCTTCTGGTGCAGCCCCTGGCCACTTGGAAGTTAGAGACCCCTGCATTCAAACTGAAAAAAAAAAATATTAGAAATGTAATAGCCTAGTTTATAAAAAAAATTCAGTTCTCTTTCATTCACAATAAAATTCACTTCAGGTACTTCAGATGAGATTGTACTAGTTTTATATGCATTTGTACTGCCTTATCTCTTCTGGAAATGCCTTGCTTGATACATTCTCAGATTGTATTTGCCCCTCTCAAGACCATATCACAGGGGCGGCTCAAAGTAATCCTGCAATCACCTAGTAAGCCTAGATGGTTTCTCATACTCTGTCATTTCTTACAGATAAACCCACACTTTTTTTATCATAAATTCTTTTTTTTTTTTCCTGAAGTATACTGTAGCAGGGCACTAAGGTGCCTGCTACTTGGAGAGCTGGGATAACCCCTCAGGTGCAGGTTGCTGAGGCAACTGGAGGGAACTAATGATTCACACCTGCCTAGATAGCTGACAAGAAGGGGCAGGGCCTGGCTCCTATATAAACCACAGGCAGGAGGCAGTTCCCTACCAACAGCCAAGGAGGGAGAAGCTCTTGGTAATGGAAGAGAGGAGAAGCCTGAGGCAGAAGCAACATCTGACAGTGTTGCAGGATGAAGAAACCCCAGTAGGCTTGAGTGTGATTATAGCCGGGTGGCTTCTATTTGTGTTATAGCCCAGGGGCTTGTGTTTGTGTTGCTGTTTGTTACCAGTGGTTTGGGAGAGGCTATTAGGGGTTGGAGGAGGTCTCATAGGGTCCCACAACAGTGTGGGAACCCCAGCACCAGCAAGGACGCAGCATTCGGGATGCACAGACCCCAGCCCCAGAGAGGGGCAGCTGAGAAGCACCAGAGAAGAGGGCGTTGCTGAGAAGCCCCAGTGCAGGTGTGGTGGGCTCTGGAGAGAGGGCGGCATTATGGAGAGGGCCCCGGAGAGCGGACACAGAGAGAGTGAGAGAGAGATGGGACTGCGGAGAGCCCGAGTGCTAGAGAGGGTGTGGTGAGAGAGAGACCTAACAATGTCAGGCACATCCGTGAGGCTTGGGGCATGGTACAGGGGTGGTTGGAGCCACACATAGCCCATAAGGTGGGACTGTACAGACTACTCAATACTGGAGAGGAACTAGAGATAGCAGGAGAACCATAGACAAGCAGACGAAGGGCAGCCTCCCTATAAAATATATAAGATCAAAGTCGTGGCGGGTGAGAACTGGAGGGTGCTAATTGGCAACTTGACATGGTAAAGGAGGCGGCAGGGGAGAGCACAGGGACCCTGACCACACTTCGGTTAAATATACGACTTTACATTATTTGCTATTCATTTAATCACAAATGATGACTATTCCTCAAGGTCATCTGATCTTAAATTCTGATTCTTCTGTTTTGAGAATGTCTTCAAGATTGGTGTAACCAACACACTTCATGTGGTGTTTGTTTGTTTGTTTGTTTGTTTTTTGCACTAAGGTTATTAAATACAAATACTGAGGATGATCAACTATAAGACCAACTGACAGAGAATTCCACATGTAACATTCTTTATCTGACATTTCTCCTTCAGTGTAACCTCTCACCATCTCCTATTTAATCAGTTCCTTAATTATTTTATAGTCTCTGTTTTTCCAGCACAGTTGATAATGACCAATGATGCATATCAGACACTTCGCTAGACCTCATGGAGAAGAGATCTACATTTCCCAGAAAGCCTCCATTGGTGCACTGCCTCTGAGAGCTAATCTCAAGAATTCCATGTTTAACTCATCCCCCTGGTATGGGGGTCTGTAATAGACCCCCACTACCAAGTCCCTTTTTTCCCTGACCCCCTTGCAATCTGACCTACAGTACTTCATAGTACCTAGCCTCTATGTTGGGGCGGGCAAAATACAGCCCATGGGTGCCAATCAACTGTACCCCACCCAGACCACATATCTCAGTGCCACTGTTATGTACAGAAAGGCCTGACCCCAGACAGCATGTAACTTCCAGGCAGGGCAGCTGCTGGCACTGCTGCAGCTATCTGGGTACCTGCTCAGCTTCCCCAGCATCCAGTAGCTCCTCCTAGTCTCCCTGGTTCAGGCTCACTTTGGGCAACAGGTAGGGAAGCTGTGGGAGCAGGGGAGAGATGCAGCTGGGCAGGGCTGGGGAGCATACGACTGAGGCTAGTGGGAATGTAGAGTCTGCTACTAGGGGGGCAGTGGGAACAAGGAGCTGGGGTAGGCAGGGTATAGGGTGGGTGTGAGGTAGGGTGTGAGGGACTGTGGCAAACTCTTCAACACATTCCCCACCCATGGCACACAGCTCCCACTGCCAGGTGCAGAAGGAGCACTCATGGTCTGTGCAGGTGCTGCTGCCTGACAGTGCATGGCTTTGGCCAGCACAGCACACGGAGGGAAAGAGCACAGCCAGACTGACCTATCTGTATCATGTGGCACATGTGCAGCTCTGGGCATTCACGTGCACTAAAGGAAGTCCCATGCTATGGAGTCAGTTGACTTTCCTGCTCCACACCACCATGGAAGAAGGGGGTGCAGCTCCCCACCACTTCTGGTGGAGTCCCAGCAGTGCAAGTGCCAAAAACTGCATGTGCACCACAGGGAACCCTGCATGATAGAGGAAGGCTGGGCAGGCTGTGCTCCTTGTCAACATGTGCAGCTCTGGCTATAGCCACATGCTACTGGGAAGCAGTGCCTGTGTGGGCCATGAGCATTGTGAGGACTCTGGCCTGCTGCTGCTGCTGCCACTAGCAGCAGGTGCTGTGCACCATGGTGCGGAGTGTGTGGGGGATTTCCATAAAAATGACAACACCCATACCTACACACCCACACCTTGCCCTCAGATCCCCCCACATATATAGATCCCCCACACTCCCCACAGCCACACCCTCTCACAAATCCCACATGCACCTACACCCCACCATACACATACACTCCCACTACACACCACACACTCCCCTGCACACAAAATACAAGAGCAAGACTTTATTCTTGACCTATTATGCAGTTACCTCTATATACACTACAAAAACACAAATTCTGACAAAAATATTTTTAAAATAAAATTAAAATGTGTTTATACTAAATGTCAAACAACTATTATATGATTTGTTTTGTTTTTTTTCTGGTCCAGATGGCAAACCGCCCCTTCTCCCCCCGCCCCCCTCATGGGTACTTCCAAGGCCAAATGGAGAGAAGCTGTATTTAGTCATATCTTCCTTATGTTAATTTAGGCATTTTGTTAATGGACAATCTATTTCCCATATGTCATAATAGGGCCAGGATTAGAAACTATGATAATGACTATGAAGTAATAAACGGTGAGTTTCCTTGGCACCTAAGGGCATCTATTCATATGCCTGATGCCTGCTCCACTGTGTGCTAATTAGCCCCTTTCAGAGCAGGCTCAATGTCACATGTATTCAGCATCCCCATGCTTCAAAATGGCAGTGGGGGTGCTTTAACTAAAGCTCATTGTTTTGTCCCACCACCACTTTGAAGCACAGGACACTGAATACATGAGATGCTGTGGGTGCTTCAATTAAAGTGGCTCCTGCGAGCATCTAATTAAAGTGCCCTCCCCTGTTACCAGATTTGCCCATTACTTTGGGGTGTGCTCATTTATTAGGGATACGTTTCTAAGGTCTTGGTAATTCTGTCAATGTGCTGCTTGTGTTTCTATACGGAGCTGTATATCTCCCTTCTGCAAGCCCTCACCCCTAATGGAGCTATCTTGCAGGACTTGGTCTCAATGGGGCTGGGTTCCTCCAGTCACCAAATCGGTCATACACACAAATTAACATGACATGCCTGACCCAACCGGGTTGATCAACATGGACAGGCTGACACCCTCCTATGCCAAGAATCAGTTCATCAGAGCAACAATACACTGCAGTCAGACACAAGCACACAGGTGAACAGAATCTCTCTGAATCTGGCTGGGTGTCTAGCTGACACCCTCATGGGCCAGCATTCAGTTCATAAGGGCACGTCTGAGTTAAACTGGGTCAATCAGCCTGTACAAGCTGATCCCCTTATGTGTTTCAAACTCAGCACATCCCAATCTTTGGCCTCTTGATGAGCAGACCCCACAGTATTTTTGGGCTTCACAGGGATCTTTAGCTTAGGTAAAAGAAGCGTTGCTGCAGAGCACGGGAGGAAAGAGAAACAGAGAAGGAAAAATATACCCAGTTACTACCAGTTTGACTATAAAAGTTATTTATGGCTAAGCATATGAAATATATAATGGTACTAGTAGTAATAGACATGCAAAAGGGAAAAAAAAAAACAAAAAACGAACACAAACAATGACAATACTACCCTGGTTTCACTAAGTATTTGGGGAAACTTAGTTCAAGCTTAACTAATACAGTTCAGGTCCAGAAATTTATGCCTAGAGTGAAAAGAGGAAGAGAGTGCTGGGATCTCACCAGTCCAAGGTACTTCAGCTGCAAAGCTGACCGGCACAGTCCATAGCACAATCTTTGAAGGGAGACGATCTGTTCTTCCAGCATCCCAAGAAGAACAGGGGATGGTGTCAGCACATGAGTTTTTTTTCTTCTTGAAACGCACACAGCGATGCTTTTTGCAGATTTTTATACCCTCAGTTCAGCTTTTTCAAAGCATTCTCAATAGTGCAAATCATTGTCTTTTCTATTGACAAGGGGTTATCTGGTTTGGAACATCTCAAGAAATTGACTGATAATCGGGAAACACATAAGGTTAGGGAGTACCCAGACACTTAGGAGCCAGCTTGAAATTCCTATGGATAGCAGATATACTGATGGGATATCTCATGGTTTCTTCAGAAACAATAGATAGCTTGCAACATCAGGATTTTGGATTTTTACTTGTTGTGCATAGGCCTCAGCTTAGCATGACTTTTCCAGATCTTACTATAGCCTTTTAACAGACTTAAGGCAATTATTGGGGTGCTCATAGCCTTTTGTGGAGAGGACTTCCACCAGTCATCTCGGGAAAAGCATGACAACACCTGTGATTAGGGCTCCAATGGGCTGGACGCTGTGATGAACCCTTAACCTTGTTCAAATGTTGCCCATACCCCCTCTGGCTCGGTCTCTTTGCCTCAGCATTCCCTAACTCGGCAACCGAGTTTTAGTCAATCAAGTTTAAAAATACCTCCCATACTGGGGCTGAGGAATGTACGGCCCAAGATGCCTATTAAACTTAGAGGCGTGTGTGTGTGTAGGTTGGGGGGGGGGGGGGGGAGTCCTTTGTAAATCCAGAGTAGAACTGGTCTGATAAATGCTGAGCTGGGTGTGTGTGAACATGGGTTGATTAGCATTTGGAGCATGGATTCCCCATCATGCAGTGCTCCCCTGCTTCTCTGGTCCCAGAATTCACTGCGGTCTCTGCTTCAGGCTTTCTGTTCTCCATCTCTCATGTAAATGAATGTTCATCTGGTTCCATCTTGGATGAAAATGAGACCTAGGGCAGTTGTTTCACTCTTGACACCCTTATCTGGAGGGTCTTAGGTGTGTCTCTCACTGCATCTTAATCAGTTTCATTTATGTAGAGGAGGGGAGGGGGGTGAGTCCTTTGTGAGTCAGACAGGCTGTGTCCTGTGCCAGGGTTGCCCAAGAACACAGAACTGAGACGTAACACCACCTCCTCCTCCCCACCCCCGCCCGAGCATGTGTGAAGATGCCCTAAGGGAGGCTCACAATCTAAATGGCATCAGCAATGGCATCACTAAAAATTAGCTTTTGTTAGGAGTTGTTTACTCATCTCCCGTCCAGACATACTCTGAGGCACAGAAACCAGGATCTTCTAGACAATGATGATTTTACACTTTAAAAGAAGGGGCCATCAGAATAACACTTGGCTAGTCAAACTATTGGAGGAAAGGCATTGCATGTGTCCTCCTGGTCTTATTAGATCAGGAAAGATTTCTTCTCTTGTAATCTTTCATCTTTGGAGGAAGGCAAGAAGTCATGTGCATAATCTGTGTTCCCCATAAATCCAATGGGTGACACAATTATATGGCCACACAAAAAAAATGTACTTAAATTTTACCTAGAGAGCATAAGGAACTCTTAAGTTTTTCCTGGGCCTAGGGAAACATTGAAATCCCTCAGCCATCTTGCTGAGTAAAACCAACTGACAAGAGATTTCAGGAGATCCTCACAGAGAAGTCAGAGGCAGAAACTGCTTCTAAACTGTTGATTTTAGGTAGAACTGCATCCTTGGATTTAAGATGCAAGGTCAGAACAACTTATTATTTAGATATTTTCTTCTGTTTGTTTATTCTTATGTGCCTGTCTATATCTCATGATATGGTTACTGATTTCTTATGCTTGTTCTTGTTGGTGTTTTTAAATAATAAACCTTTTATTATCAGTATCACGGCGGGGTCCTTTAGGAGGGCCGTGATCTCCTCGAGGTCCCTCGCTCCGTGTCAAGGCCGGCCCAAGGCACCCTCTTGTTCTCGCCCGCCACGTCTTGCTGGTAAATATGATTGGGGAGGCTGCCTATGACTCCCTGGGCACAGCTACTCGGGACCTCTGTCCCCGTATGTTCCTGGACCCCACCTGGGGACTCCCGGTGTAATGGGTGCTCCCCAGGCACCCTAGCCTTATGGGCTGCACGTGGCTCCTACCACCCCTAATACCACACCCCAAGCCTCGCAGATGTGCTGGACGTTGGTCTGTCACATTACATGCCCGTTCTCCTGGGCCGCCTCTGTAATCTCGCCCACTCCTGGGCCTCCCCTGTTGTCTAGCCCACTCCTGGGCTCTCTCTAGTACCCAGCCTCTCACTATGACTCTCGTCCACTCGGGGACTTCCTCTCTGGCCACCGGTCTTTTGGGCCCACCTCACTATTACCCCCTCTGGTACGGGCTCACCGCGCTGCTATCCCCTTTTGCCGGGGACAACCGCAGCACCTTGCCCTTCTTCTGGGGTGCTGTGCCACTAACCCCTTCCGTCGAGGTCCACCGCGGCACCCTGCCCCTGTCCTGGGTTTTCCTGCAGTGCAGGCCTATCACCGGGTCTGCCACACCCGTCCTGGGCTCCTCAATATCGCCCCGCTCTAGGGCTCCTCAATATTGCCCCTCCCTGGGGCTGGGGTCTATGGACCCCGCAAGTGACGCCCTTGCTGGCGTCTGCTGCGCCCGTCCTGGGCTTCCTAATATGGCGCTCCCCCCTCTTCGGGGCTCGCCGTGCCCACCTTGGGCTTCTCAATAGTCCCCCCTTTCTCGGGGACTTGCTGGGCCCACGCTGGGCTCCTCTAAAGTGCGCTCCCCCTTCCTGGGGCTCGCCACGTCTATGCTAGGGCTTCCTAGCAGTGCCCCCTTCTGGGGCTCGTCATGCCCACACTGGGGCCTCACAAAGCCGCCCCTCTCCAGGGCTGGGGTCTACATACCCCGCACACAACCCGGGGTCTTCGTTCCCCGCCCGCAACCCACTGGTTGCGCTCCTTGCCGCCAGTTGCTCTTGCACTGGTGCGTAAACTGCGCCTTCACTGGCACTGTAAGAATGATGAGCCCTCCTGGCGCTAGCCTGCGCCCTCACTGGCGCTAGGGCACCCCACACTCTCTGGGGTCCCTATGAGGATACTGCACCCTCCTCGGGCGCTGGGGCCCCCACACTCCCGTGGGGCCCTTTATGAGGTCAATGCGCCCTCCTGGTGCTAGAGCACCCCACCCCTATGGGGTCCCTATGAGGCCTCCTCCAACTCCTACAGCCTCAACCAAGCCTCCGGTGTAACATTAAAGCCGAACATAAACTAGAGCCTCCTGGCTGTAACTCAAACATAAAGTCCCCTGGCTAAACCATAGTGCCCAATCCTCTCAGGGCTATCATGAGCTGTACTTGCAAGTCAGGCTTCTTCCCATATCTTGGCTGAGGGAGCTCCTGCCTCTCCGGCTGCCGGCAGGGAACTGCCAGCCTGGCTTCAGCCCTGGGCTTTGTAAGGGCCAGGCCCTGCCCCCTTCTGGCCAGCTGATCCTTATCAGTTGCCCTGGCAACCTGCAGCTGTGCTTGTTATCTCCACTGGGGCTCCTTATGCACTGTCAGAGCTTCTCCTCTGGCAGCTTTTCCCTCTCTAGGAGCAGAAGCACCGAGGTGCCCTGCGACAATCATTTTAACCCACTTATTGTCAGTGATAGCTATGATTCCAGAGCATTTGACTGTATGGGTAAGCCTATTCTAAGAAATGGGGAGATCTATCTTTTCTGAGTGTATGACTGGACAAGGTTGCAATTCTTCTAACTGGCAGAATCCCCTCTGCTAAGATATAGCAAAGTCTGGGTGAGGCAGTGTAGCTGAGACGCCATAGGTCAGAAAGGTGACATTTGAAGCATCTCCGGACCCTGACAGTCCCTCTCAGAGGTGGTACCTGTTAGGCCCCAGCTCAAGTCTGGGTTCGTGCCCGGTATGCAAAGGCCAATAAAGATACCAGGGGTGAAAGTATAAGGAAGATTTATTGCTAGCAATAAAAAGGTGCAAGCGGAATAATTTCACAGAACAAGCACACCAGATTTCTAATTCTAAGCCCCTTTTATACAGGGATTTTATACCTTCATAAGCATCCTTGTTTGCTAATTGGCTATAAAGGAGTGACGCAAGGAGTTCTTTACTGAGCATGTCTCTATACCTGTGTTTTAGACATGTATCTCATTAACATACATACATGTTTCATTAGCATACCTTTTGCCCACCTAGGGGCATGATTTTTAGTGTTTTAATGAGCTCTTTGACCCACTACTCTGATTCTGCTTGTTTTCAAGCCTCCTTTATCTAAGACTGTCTCCTCCTTATCATTGCAGATGGGCATTCGTCACATAACATTCATTTTTGCTTAGGCTTTGCATAGTAGTTTCTAGGTCAACCTCACATACCCAAGTGCATCCAGGATCAGAACACATCACAGCATGCTCCTCCTAAGTAGTGGATCAAGATTGTTTTAACAAGATGTACATGGATCCAGGTGTTTTGTTTTAGTCACTCCATCAGCATGAAAAGCTTGCTTGTATTTCCTGCCATTCAGATAACCTAACAGGTTCATTCTGAGGACATGGACAGAAATAAAATTTTCAATTTTCAAAGATTTGAGACAGACAAGGTTCTTTGGGTAAATCTGATATCTTTTACTAGAACAACTAAATAGTAGTTGCTAAGAAAAATGTTTCCAAGCTTTTGGGTTTAAAAAGCTTTCATCAGGCTGAGGAAGCATCTGCAGTTGGTATGTAATCTTCCTGGATGCAATGAATAGTAAAGAGACCACAGGCTGGAATGCATAGAAAAAAAGACAGTCAGTGAAAATGTAAGTCAGTGTGTGAGAGAGAGGCTGGGGGAGGGGTGGGTGGTGTGAATGTAGCGGGTAAATAGTGGAGATGTGCCAACACAGCTACAACCTACACCCCTTAAAAGTTTCAACACATTTCAGAGAGACCGCTATACAGAAGTGTCTGTCCTAGGAAAAGTTTCAAAAGTAGCTAAATCTCTCCAAGTTTAGCACCTCTTCAAATGTAAGTAATTCACTTCTTGTTGTGTGTAAAATAGGATAGAGAATCCATACATCTTTCAGAAACCCAAAGTGCTCTGCTTCATCCTACCTGTCCATAGTGATTGGAGGGAAAGGAAGGTAAATGGCTTGGTAGTTATTGCCTGGTCCCTAGGCCTCTCAAGTCCCAAAGACCTTGTGGTTGTTGAAATTAGGTTCTCCAGCTATTGCCCCCTGGTTGGAGAGCCACAGAAATATGCTACCAGGGAAATTTAGAAGTGTTCCATCCTAGAGGCGCAACAGGGGCTGTACATATATCTGCAGGTAAAATACTCGTTTGAAATATTTTTAAGTCTGTTACACTTGGAAATGTTTCAAAAGTTACTTCTTTCAATGCCCTGAGAGACCAACTCTATTTTCCTAAATTCCCTGGAAATTAGATGGCCTTCAGTTGGAAGGCTAAATGAAGACCTCCTATTATTCTCATGCTTGGAAATACTAGACATTTTTTAAATGGATTGGTGCTACCTAGCTTTAAAGATTAGAGATGGGGCTCAATAAAGTTAATTTATTGATGGGGAGGGTTTAATTTGTAAGATAAAGAACTATCACTGCAAACATACTGCCACAATGCATTAACTCTGGAATGATCACACTGAAATTTCTTTACTCCTAACACATGATGTAGAATGATAGTATACAAATACTTCCTGAATTAATCTTCCTTATTTTTTCCTGCATTGGTATTCTCTTATATTGGGGGGGGGGGGGGGGAAAAGAGTACTTAGGAACTATATTTGAATTAAAAAAATACATAACAGACAAAAAAAAAAAAAAAAAAAAAAAAGGGACAGCCAGGTACACCTCTGTGACAGGTACACGATCTGGGCCAACCTAAACGTGGCCCGAACGCCTGTTCCTGAGGGCAACCGCCTGCCTACTCATCTGCCATGCCTTGTTGTTAATTAATTAATTGGTGTTAATTAGCAGGAACCTGCCCTTGTACTGCCCCGCTGCCAGGGGGCGCTATCTGCGGCTCCGTTTCCTCCCCTACACTGCAGTCCACACCTCGCCGATGGAATAGATGTTCCTAATTATGCCCTTTTTGTCCTCTCTGAGCCTCTTCAGTTACACCGCCCCCTCTCTGGGGCTCCCCCAATAATGCCCCTTCCTCTGGGGCTTCTCGGCAACTGCCCCCTCTCTGGGGCTCCCCACACCTGCCCTGGGGCTTCTCAGCAACTGCCCCCTTCTCTGGGCTTTTGCCTCCTCTCAGGGCACTCCTCAATACTGCTGTCCCCTCTCTGGGTCTTCTCTGTCAGGCACCCTCTCTCAGGGCCTTCTCTGGGCTCAACATGCCCGTACTGGGCTTCTCAATAAGGCCGCCCCCTCTCTGGGGCTCACCAGGCCCCTCACTGGGGCCTCTCAGTAAATGCCCCTTCTCTGGGGATTCTCAACTGCCCTTCTCTAGGGCTGGGGTCTATGCACCCCAAACGCTGCACCCTCACTGGCACTGGGGTCCTCACACTCCTCTGTGAGTTCCCTATGAGGCCTCCTCCAACCCCTAATAGCCTCTCCCAAACCACCGGCCACAAACAACAACATAAACACAAGCCCTTCGGCTACAACAAAAACAAGCCAAAAGGCCCAAACAACATTCAGTCCTACCAGTGACCCTTTAACTCTCAGATGCAGCCCCTGCATCAGGTTTCCCCTCTCTCCCAAGACAGAGAACTCCTTCCTCTTTGGCAGCTGGTAGGGAACTGCCTCTAGTCCCAGCCCCTAGGGTTTATAAGGGAGCCAGGCCCTGCCCCTTCTGGTCAGCTGACCTTCCCTGGTTGCCCCGGCAACCCACAGCTGGGCTCCTTATTTCCTGCTAGGGCTTCCTCCCTAACAGTTTTTCCCTCTTTGGGAGCAGGGTACCTCAGTGCTCTGTGACAACCTCACAACAACTTTTAAAACTCTGCAGCCATGACTTGGAACACTGACAACTCCATTGTTATATGTAAACTCCTCCCCTCCCATGCTGCTGCCATGTTGGGTCAGATTGGGCCTGCTGCTCCCCCCCAGCCATAGTGGGCCAGCTTCCCCCCCTCCTCAGGCCTACTCCTTCCCCCTGTGGGCCCACTCCTTCCCTCCCCCTACTGCTACCACCACTGCCACTGTATTGGCCTAGGCCTACTCTTCCCTCCTCCCCCCATGGCTGTGGTGCACCCATGTCTATGCCCTCAGATCGGTTCTGCTCTTCCCTTCACTGCCACCAGATCAGCCCATTTCAACCCTGCAGGTGGCAATGGTGGAAGGGGAGAGAGCGGGACTGAGACCAGTGCCAGTGGTCTCACCGCCCCCCATGGCATCTTAACCCCACTCCCCCCACCGCGCTGCCACCACCACCTCCAAGGAACAAGGGGCAGGGGGAGTGAGACCAGCTCCAGTGGCCTTGCCCCCCCTCCACACCATGATCACCACCTGCACTGTTGCTACCTACGATGCCACTGCTGCCCCCCCCCCACCAGCTCCATCCCAGCCATCCTGGCGGTGCTCCACCATGCTGCGACCTCCTCTCCCAGTGCTCTATTCACACTCTGATTGGCTGCTTCAGTCAGCCAATCAGAGCATGAATAAAGTTATGGACAGGCAGACAGACAGACAAAGTCTTTTATAATATTAGAATAAACACCAGTTTTAAAAGACCTTGCACATCTGCTAAAGCCTTGAGCTTTCAATATGTTGAGTGGACCCTAACTAGGCATGTAAATTGAGGACAAATTCACAGCCATTCACAGCCACCCATGGGGAGTGGGGCTTGGAGCTGCTTCTAGGAAGCAGCAGCTGCTGTGTCGAGGCTGTTGGAAAGGGGGGGAAGGAAAGGAAAGGGAAGCAGACACGGCCATTCATGCTGCCACCACATAAGGACTGCCCCCACCCCTGAAGCTCAGGGCCCCAGGCATGTGCCTATGCATTATTCCGGCCCTGTATCATTTTCAAGTTAAGATAACATGCAAACTCATGGCAAAGAACATAACATGCTCAAAATAACATGCCCTTCTTCCCTCCTCAATAACAAGTGAAGGGGCCCCAGAGCCATAAAGCAGTATGGTTCTAGCATGTAGGTAGTGGCCTGAACATGCAAAGCCACTTCTTGTTTCAAGTTTTCATAGGACACATTAGAATAAAAATGTTCAAAATCAAAACAAATTAATCGTCAAAATATTCCTTCGGACTGTTCAAAATGGGCAATGACCTGAAAATGCATTATTCACCCAGTACTATATGCGTGTCCAAGAAATTAATTTTTTAGATCCCAAACCTGTTCCTGTTTGCTTTTTGCCCCCACTGTCACCAGAAGTTGTGACAAACAGATGATCTCATTCTATACTGTCTCAAGGTGGAAACAGAAACAGGATAAGTACTACATTGTTGCTGATGCTTTCCACTTCATGTTACATTAAATATCATGCGCTTTGGCTTGATTTTATGAACAACTCAACAAATTAGAATAGAAAAGCATCATGCAATACTAACATAGCTGATAAAAAAGAGTAGATGGAAGTTGATCTTGTTGCTAAAGAACTGTCACCAGAAAAGTGATTTTTTTTTTCTATTATCAATCAATCAAATACTCTGGTAAAGTAGTGATTATAAAAGATGGTAGATTACCAACTCTGAAAGAATGAATTTCTCTACGATTTCAAAATAAAATATTGTTCAGATGAAATAAGGGAAATACCTTATTCAAAAACCTTGCTGACATTATTACAGCAGGTAGTCCTTATTTAAAGAAATCAATAAAAAGTATGTGGGAGTCCATTACTGACAGATCCTCCAAATTATCATTTCCTGTGCTGTCAGAACATATCCTAAAACTTCTACATACCTCATACCTCTCCTTTACCTTCAAAGCTCAACCAAATGCATGATTTTTAGCACTGCCTAAAGCTCCTCTATTTTAACTCAAGTTGAGGCAATGACTCATTCACATAAATAAGAGCCCAATTATTAGATAATGCTGGATTTTAAGAAAAGGAGCCTAGAGTATATACTGACAGTTCATAACACCTGTCAAATGTCACACCCATCTGGCATGACATTTAACATTTACCAGGCATCGTGTGCCTGTCAACAGCTGAGATAAGATTTGCATTGTCCTAAAAGAGATAAGATAGAAATCCACAACACATACTTCATGGTAGATAGAAATCTGTAATTGGATGGGGGCCAGGAGAACAGAGATTCTGTGTCACCTGTTATACTAAGAGAAGTTAACATTCCTTTGCAGTTCAGAACTTTATCATCAAGGCTTCTCACCCCGTATCCCTATACCAACAGGTCAGGCAACTATCATTCTTTTAATTATTCAAACAAACTAATTACCCAGTTTAAAAAAATGTTAAGCAGAATTGGGATTAGAACCCAAGTCTTTAATAAAGCAGCAGAGCCAAGTTAATTCAACTACATGGGTTTTCACGTGTTGAATGACAAAATACATAGCTATACTGGCTACAACTTCTGCTTTATGTTCCAACCATTCTCCTCCTCCAAAAAAAAAAAAAAAAAATAGAAAACAAAAATTAAGCATTGTACTTCTATTTCACAGATGGCTGTGTAAATGCTAAAACATGTTTTTTGTCATTTTCTGTGTGTTGGTTCACTCAAGGAAAAACAACAAATTTCTTTTAATTATTCTGTTAGCATATGGGTTGTGTTAATAGAAGCATCATTCCAGGGCAGGATTGACCCCGTTAGTGAGTCCTAGGCAAACAAACATGTGGGCTCCAGGCCAGTCGAGACTCTCATCCCCACCTTGGCACAGCCACCCATGGGGAGCAGGGCTTGGAGCTACTTCTAGGAAGCAGCAGCTGCTGTGTTGAGGCTGTTGGAAAGGAGGGGAAGGAAAGGAAAGGGAAGCAGACAGGGCCGTTCATGCTGCCACCACATAAGGACTGCCCCCACCCCTAAAGCTCAGGGGCCCAGGCATGTGCCTATGCATTATTCCAGCCCTGTATCATTTTCAAGTTAAGATAAATTATTCTTCTCTTCTGTTCTGCACTGGTGAGGTCTTATTTGGATTACTATTTCTGATTTTTTTATGCCCCGCACTTCAAGGAAGATGTGAACAGTTATGAAAGAATCCAGCATAGAGAAAAGAAAGTGACCAGAGGTCAGGGAAACATGACATACAAGTAAAGCCCAAAAAGAACTAGGAATATTTAGGTTGGAGAAGGTAAGATTAAGGGTGAATTTGTTAGCAGTCTTCAACTATTTGAAGGGTGGTTATATGAAAAGATGGTGTTGGACTATTTTATGTCTACAAGAAAAAATGGTCTTAAAAGCAAAGGAAATTTAGATATTACAAAAAATGTTAGAGCATTGGGAAGAGTGGGTAAGCATTGGCTCAGTTACCTAAAGAGGTTGTGGAATCTCCATCCTTGGAAATTTTTGAAAGCAAGTTAGACATACCCTTATCCAGGATGATTTAATCAGAGATGGAGTTCTTGAGGATTTTCCAGCCCTATTTTTCTATGATTCTATTAGATGAAATGGAATAGATTTGTGCTATGAATTTTAAGTTTCTGGATTCAAGCTTTGCTAATGTTCCTCCAGGAAAATTTCATGTAATTAACAACTGTATAGGGGAGCAAATGCAAAGATGACAGAGAACTCAGTTTCACACAAGTATTACTATTTCTTCATATTAGAAATTTTGGACTACTTGACTTTTCAAATTAATGAAATTGGCTGATCTCCTACATCAGGCTTTAAACTAGTTCCGATGGGGGATGAGGAGGCAGAAGAAGAACATCAGGAACCTGCAACCCATGGAATGTCCAGCAGTACAGCACAGGTAAGCAATAAGCAAGTAAGCAATAAGGGCATCAGATCCGGGAGGCAACAAAGGTGCTAGTCACAGGGCTCAAGTACCTATATACTAATGCTTGGAGAATGAGGAGCAAGCAGGATGAACTAGTATTCCTGCTTGCAGAAAACACTTACAACTTAGTAGGGTTAACAGAAACCTGGTGGGACTCTACCCACAACTGGGTGGTACACATTGAGGGCTATAAGCTGTACAGAAAGGATAGAGAGGGGAAGGGGTTGCACTCTATGTCAAGGAGCGTAATACATCGACCCTTATCAAAATGGAATCAGAGGAGGAGAAAGTAGAAGGATTGTGGGTTAGGATACATGGAGTTCAAGGAGAAAGGAATTTGGTGGTGGGGGTATTCTACAGACCCCCACACCAAGGGGAAGAAGTAAATTTGGAACTCCTGAGGCAGCTTGCAGAGACCATAACGACTAGGGAGGCAGTAGTCATGGGGGACCTAAACTACCCTGACATCTGCTGGGAGATGCAGACAGCAAATTCCCAACATTCATGCAGGTTCCTATCCTGTGTACAGGACCTCTACCTGACACAGGAGGTACATGGTCCCACTAGGGGGAATGCCTTACTGGACCTGGTATTGGCAACAGGAGATGACATGGTAGGGGACCTACAGATCAGTGGTCACCTGGGGGACAGTGACCACCAAATAATAGAATTCATCATAAGGCATAGAGTGGGTAAAGTAACTAGTAGGGTGGAAGTGCTAGACTTTAGGAAGGATGACTGCAGCAAACTCGGGGATTTAACCAATGATGCACTGCAGAGTAAGAGATTTGGTGAGATGGGAGCCCAGGAAGGGTGGCTGTGCCTTAAGGAAATGATCCTTCTGGCACAGAGAGAGACTTTCCCAATGTGGGGGCAAAGGGGGGAAAGGGGCCAAGAGGCTTCCTTGGCTGACCAGAGAAATCCAGAGTGGCCTAAGGGCAAAAAGGGGGGCATATAAGCAGTGGAAACAGGGAGAGATTACTAAAGAAGAGTATACCTCCTCAGCTCGCAGTTGTAGGGAGGCAGTTAGAAAGACCAAAACTACCATGGAGCTGAGGATTGTGTTCCAAGTTAAGGATAACAAAAAATTGTTTTTCAGATATATAGAGAGTAAAAGGAAGGCCTGGGGTGGAATAGGACCACTACTGAACAGGCAAAAGCAATTGGTGACAGACAGGGGGGACAAGGCTGAACTCCTCAGTAAGTTCTTTGCCTCAGTGTTCCTAAATAAGGGCAAGACAAGTCTCACAATGGGATTGTAGAAAGGCAACAGCAGGGCACCAGACTACCAAGCATTGACCCTGAGATGTTACAGAGTCACTTGGAAGGACTGGATGCGTTTAAGTTGGCAGGTCCGGATGAGCTCCATCCAAGGGTACTGAAGGCACTGGCTGATGTCATTGTACAGCCACTGGCAAGAATATTTGAGCACTCATGGTGCATGGGCCAGGTCCCAGAGGACTGGAAAAGGGTCAATATGGCCCCTATTTTCAAGAAGGGGAGGAAGGAGGATCCAGGCAACTATAGGCCAGTCAGTCTCACCTCCATCCTTGGCAAAGTCTTTGAAAATATTATTAAGGCTCATATATGTGAGAGCCCAGCAGGAAAAATTATGCTGCGGGGAAACCAGCACAGGTTCATAGCAGGTAGATCATGCCTGACTAATCTAGTCTCTTTTTATGACCAGGTTACAAAACACCTGGATGCAGGAGTAGGGGTTGACATCGTTTACTTAGACTTCAGGAAGGCCTTCGACACGGTATTCCACCCCATACTGGTGAACAAGTTAAGAGGCTGTGACTTGGATGATTACACATTCTGGTGGGTGGCAAATTGGCTAGAGGGTCGTACCCAGAGAGTAGTAGTGGATGGGTCAGTATCGACCTGGAAGGACGTGGGCAGTGGGGTCCCACAGGGATCCGTCCTTGGACTGATACTCTTCAATGTCTTAATCAGTGACTTGGATGAGGGAGTGAAGTGTACTCTGTCCAAGTTTGCGGATGATACAAAAGTGTGGGTAGAAGTGGACACACCGGAGGGCAGGGAACAACTACAAGCAGACCTGGACAAGTTGGACATATGGGCAGAAAACAATAGAATGCAATTTAACAAGGAGAAATGCGAAGTGCTGCACCTAGGGAGGAAAAATGTCCAGCACACCTACTGCCTAGGATATAACCTGCTCAGCAGCATAGAAGCAGAAAGGGATCTTGGAGTCCTAGTGGATTCCAAGACGAACATGAGTTGTCAGTGTGATGAAGTCATCAGAAAAGCTAACTGCAGATGCATGGTACATAGAACCAAGGAGGTGACACTTCCCCTCTATCGTGCACTGGTCAGACCGCAGTTGGAATACTGCATGCAGTTTTGGGCACCACACTTCAAGAGGTATGTGGATAACCTGGAGAGGGTCCAGAGAAGGGCTATTCATATGGTTAAGGGCTTGTAGGCCAAGTCCTACGAGGAGAGCCTAGAGCACTTGGACCTCTTCAACCTCCACAAGAGAAGGTTGAGAGGCGACCATGTGGCTGCCTATAAGTTCATTGTGGGGGCACAGAAGAGAATTGGTGAGGCTTTACTCACCAAGGCACCCCTGGGGGTCACAAGAAATAATGGCCATAAGCTAACAGAGTGCAGATTTAGACTGGACATTAGGAAGAACTTCTTCACAGTTAGAGTGGCCAAAATCTAGAATGGTCTTCTAAGGGAGGTGGTGCTCTCCCCTACCCTGGGGGTCTTGAAGAGGAGGTTGGATGGATACCTGGCTGGGGTCATCTGAACCCAGAACTCTTTCCTGCCTATGCAGGGGGTTGGACTTGATGATCTATTGAGGTCCCTTCTGTGACAGCTGAAATGATGTCTGTGTGATAAAGGTGCTTGCTGAAGGCTCTATGAAGATTAGACTAAGTGTTTTTTCTGTATTTGTTTAGATATTAAGCTATATGTTGTTGCTAAAAGCCTAATTAAAGTTTAAGATGTAGTGAGGCCTTGTATAAAGTAAGACCTGGTAAATTTAGCAAAGCCTTGAAGTAGTAAGGCTCCGGGATGTAGTTAAAATTACCTTATCAAAGGAATGCAAGGCTTGTACTGCTATTGGTCAGTCTAAGGACAGTTGAAGTAAAAGGAATCGGAGTGGTTGTACATTATTGGAACCATTCAGAAGCTTTAACTTGGCTGGAATATCTGGAAACCATTCAGAAGGAAGATACAGGTCTGTGAAAAAGATTAGTTAGCTGTTGCCCGGATCAGTGGGCCAGTGGACCTCGAGAAGCCCAAGGACTGCATTCCAGGGTCCTTCCCAGTACCCCTTGGGCAGCGCTGTTCGGGGACACCTGACTTCGCTGAACTTTGTGGAAAGAGAAGATTTCTGTGTATCAGGCATAAGAAGGAACTGCCGATAAGTTGCCGACATGAATTGCTTTTGTCTGTCGTTGTTTGTTTTGTTACTACACGTAGTTGTGTTTTTCTTAAGTCAATAAATCTTTTTACCTTTCTACCTCCAGCCATACTCTCAATTCCGAACCCTCCGCTGGTGGCTGGGACACCTTCCGACCCTAACATCTAAGAATAATGTTTTGTTGTAGATTAGGTTTTGGTTTTTGTACATATCGTTTTTATCTGATGGACTTCTTCCTCAGTAATTTAAGGACCTAGAATATTGGTGTTTGTTGAAGTGAATTTATATTGCAAAACATTGCATTCAGAAATAAATTTAAATTTGTATTAATATTTATTGTAATGGGTTAACAGAAGTAATAGTTTGTAAGAACACTTTACTGCCATCTGCAACCACTTTAAAATAATGTGGGGCATTTGGACCATGTGTCTAGCATGTCTCCTAAGGCAAGAGGTTCAGAATCCAAGGTTTTACTCAGACAAAATAATTATTTAATTTGCATAAAATTAACAGGGAATACATTTCTTTGGTTTATTCTGCCATTCTATATATTGTATTTAACCAAATTCAACTTTGAATTTCAGATGACCCCCCCCTCCCCCCCATTTATAAATTTGTTATAATTTCCCAATGCATGGAATGTAATTATTGTGGGGGAGGGAAGAGGGTGTCATCCTTAATGCATTTCCCCCACAACTGTGGTGGAAAAAGCAGTGGCAGGGGGAAAGGGACCAGACTCCTGCTCCTTGCCCCGCAACACAAGAATTCTGACTCGGGGGCGTCTCTGCAAAATGAGGAAACCAGCCTGCTTCCAATGCTTCCAGGTCTTGATCCTGCGTGCCCCAGGAATTCTCATTCATAGATTTCCAGGGTGCACAGGATCACACACCTAAAGCCCTAGGAGCAGCTCCAGGCTTCTTGCACTCTCCTGCCTTAAAACAAATAGATGCCAACCTCAAAATAACACTACAAATTAATACTACCTTTTGTTGCAGTCACCCATTTGGATATTTATCGCTCATAAAAGGGCATGGATGTTTGTTTGCTTCCACTTTGTTTTGCCATAAGAATGTTTATGGTAGCATGAAGGTGATATCTGTTTATACCCATTACTGCATCAAGTAACTAAATCTATTTCAGCTTCCAACCTTTGTTCTTCTGATGCAGATCTCTATGTGGACATTTATTTCTAAGTAAAAGTTTCTTGCTTTGATTTAATTTAAATTGAATCCTTACATTAAAGGCTCTGACAAACACAGAAGTACTGGCCTTGTTAAAATTGCATACCCCTCCCCCTTCTTATTGTGGAGGCTGTGCAGGAATGTGCCATACTGGTATAGCTTATTTCAATTCAGGAAAGAAAACATGTTCTAAAGTATCCTTTTTTTTCCTGGTGCGCTAAATACACCTCCCCCCCAATCAGGAAAAAACCCTACACTTTTAACCAACTAAGGTCTATGCTAAAATAATTGGGCATTTTTACATGTTCTCCTGATGCAGCCCTGGGAGCTTTTAACTAGCAAGCTGCATTAATTAAAAGTGCCCAGTACTGTGTCAGGAGCAGGTGAATCAGTTGAGCAGGGTACGTCAGCATTGAGAAAATGGCAGCGGTGCACTTTGAACTAAAGCAGAATGTGTTTTAGTTCAAGCCGTACCACCACCATTTTCTCAATGCTAACATGTACTGTGCCACTGATACATGTGATGTGCAGGGCTGCCAGGACGTGTCAATTTACATGCTTGACACGTGCTGGATTTCCAGTGTGTCAGAGCAGACTCCCCACATGTGTTTCAGTGTCCAGTATCAATAAATAAAGTTACTGGCCCTTAAAACTACTTTAGGTGTAATGTATTTTCCATCACTTGAAGTATTTAAAGCAAAACTGGATAGTTTTCTAAAAGGTATAGAAACATGCTATGCCTTCCAGGTGGGTGCTTACTCAAGACCTTGTCTGGTCTGAGAGTATGCTCCCCCCAAAGCCAGGCTAGGCATGGCTTTTAGAGCAAGGGTGGACCCCAGGCTGCTTCCCACTCTGAGACCTTTGATTTTTGGTCTGTAACCTCCCATGGTACTCGACATCCTTGACTCGAAGAGCTAACATCCAGTTTTACATCTGAGAGAGACAGACTTTGCCTCTTGTTGGGAGACAGAGCAAACCAAAGTTACAAGCAACAACCACAGAAATAGAAGACTGGAAGAGACCTTCTAAGGTCAATTAATCCAACACCCTATCAGAGTTAGGATCATCTCTATACTAAGCTAGTGTATAACCTATTAAACTACACAGGCAATCCTGACATGACCACAAGTCATAACGTCCTACTCTGCCACAGGTAAAGCAGAGGGACAATGGTTGCCAATGCAGATAATCTCTTTACTAAAGGGATTTACTGGGTCAAAGGCCACCCAGACAGAAATTTTCTGTCTCTTCTGCAAAGACTAAAAGCTATTCCTCTGTTTCCAATCCAGTCCCTACAACCCAGAGCACTTCTAAAGATACTCATCTGTTCCCTTTTCAGTTTTTCCACACCCCTGGACCCTCCAAACATCAATTTCTCAGTCTACACACCCTACTCTCCCAAGCAGATACTCCCCTAATCCAACCTGGCCTTCCCATGGTTATATTTATCCTAGATTCCCAGGTGTTAGCCTTCCCCAGATTTGCTTTTGACCACCAAGCAGCACAGTCATGGCACAGGGGTTTCAGTGGCAGTGGGGTGAAGGGGTATCCCTGAGTGCACGGTGATGCACAGTGACTAGAAGCAGGCAGGAAGGCCCCCTGCCACAGCTTCTGGTGCCATCATCAGCCAGAGGAAAGCATACACACTTCACTGCTTCCCCTCCCACAACTCACTTAGGGATAGTGTGTGTGTGTGGGGGGGGTGCATTCTCTCCCTGCTCCTAGACTCTGAGAAGCCCTGTGCACTCAGGAATGCACCCCAACTGTTTCCCCTATATCCTGGCTGCCGTGCTTAGGTACCAAAGTTAAGTCTTGATATGGGGTGCATGACTATGTTGTGCTGTAGCTGTTTAAGTGCATTATGTTGTATGTGTTGTGCTATGTATGCAGCCCTCCTAGCAGCGTGGAAGGTCCCTGTCTCCTTTCTCCACTTGACTTGCTCATCCCTAATCTTTTGCAGTTTGGCAGCTCCCCTCCCCAGTCACCAGCTGTCAGTGGTGACATATAGGAGGTACATGGGGTGGGGGCATGTGCACCCCATGAAAGCGCTGGTGCACCCCCTGACCAGCCATGGTTCCTGCTTAGGTGATGGACAGAGCAGCAGGTGGGAGTGCTGGTACCCCCCCCCCCCATGAGTGCCGGCCGGGGAATGGGAGAACTGGATGTAGGCCATGGCCACTTCTGGAAGTGCCACAGCTACTTTTGGGAGCAGCACGGCTGCTCACCAGTCAATATGTTTTGCCACAGGGGAACCTCCCCCCCGTTCATTGACTGGTCACTGGAGGGGGGGCATGTGCGCCCCCCCCCGATTAAGGTGGCACCAGTTGCCAATGCCAGCTGTCCAGACCACCACTGGGGGGAAGAAGGATGAACCTTGGAGTCTAGTAAGAAAGCTAATCAACCTGGGAGTAGTGCATCCTGGGACAGTGGAGGACTGTGATTGGTTGTTTGATCTCCTGTGAAAATTAGAAATAAGGCTCAATTGAGCTGTTTAGCATACCTTAAAGATAACCATCACTCTGAAAGGCATAACATTAATACACCTAGAGGGAAACTATCACTTTGTAACAAGTGTGAATGTATGAACCTCCACACTTTAAGTGGCCTTAATGGGGTTTAATTGTAACTTCTAATCTCACCCTTTAAGAGGCCGAGAGGGCACTTAGAACTTGTTAAGGAGCTTGAATTTGACATAATTAAGTTTTAAAGTGCTCTAAATAGGAGCTAATTGTTATATGTAATCTCACCCTTTGTTTGTGTCAAAGCTATTCAATACTGTGGATACTGGAGGTCCCTCTTGTCTTATCACGCACAAAAGGTGAATTTCTTACTTTACTGCCTCTTTAACCGTTCCTTTCCCATGTACTAGCTTTATGGGGAAACGGAGACACGCAACATTAATGCAAGAGGAACACACAATTAACATAAATATTACAATAAACATCATTGTCCATCACATATATAAATTAATCACCTATGTGCTGCTTTGTAACCATATGATCCCATTTAAAAAGGGGATCTTAAAATAGGTGTAATTCCATTTTTAGGCAGTCAGTTAAGTTATCCAATTCCTCAAAAGTTTAGATGCTCAGTACAATACTTCTAAAAATTAGAACTTTTAACTGCCAAAATGTGGGCCCAAAGCTTAAGTCTAGATATCTAAAGTGCCTCAACACATAATGGGGCTTTAGTCCTCAGGGCTTTATTCTATACCTCCTAAGTTGAAGTAATAGATTTTTAATTGAAACCCACTGTATTAATTTTTCCATCATGTTATGGCAACAGGTCTGATCCTTTTCTTCCCCCCTTGGAGCTGGAACCTGCATGCAGCTGAAGAGCAAGCTGCTGGTAGATTGAGCAGCCTTTGAGCTGTGGGGTCCCTACTCCTCCACTCCACAGTGGTGGCACCCCCTGAGGTTGCCCAGGTGGACTGCTAGCAGGCTGGGTGTGGCTGTAGCTCAGAGACAGCACCAGGTCCAATCCAACTGTTCCGACCTCTCCCAGGGAGCAGTGCCCGGAGAATTTAAGCGGACAGGCTCCAGAAATCATTGGATCAGGCTGGGTGCTGCCTCCAAGCTGGGGCAACACCTGGCCCCCTAACAGCACACCCAGCCAGCTCCAGGGGGTGCCTCCCTGGAGCCTAGGGGATGCTCAGACCACCAGCAGCTTGTACCCCAACTGTGGGAGAGGTGGGTAGGATCTGTCAAAAAAAAAAAAAAAAAGAAAGGATAGGGAGTCTTATTGCTTCTGCCTTCAACAGGCACCTGCTGAATGCAGAAGTGGTGAGGGGTCTGATCCTTTTTTTCTGTGGAGCCTGCCCACTGCTCCCATGGCTGTGGGGTTACCTGAAAGCTGTATCATTGCAATTTGCAACATTGCAAACTAAACTACATCCGTATGTAGTTTACTTTGCCATGATGCAAACTCGTCTAGAACCTCCAAAACTGGTCCATGTGTAATGTGTGATGCGATTAAGCCACACAAGTGATATTTTTGTTATGTGTACACCATGATGACCATTACCTGTACAAGTGTCCCTATTTAAAAAAAATGCTGCAATCGCTAGATTTTTCATAAAATAATTTGAGGAAAATTCAAAACCTTTCAGCACATATTTCAGAACATTCTTGGAGCCTGTCTTTTTGCACTGTTCTGTCTCTAGAGGTTTTTTGGATTATGTATCTATGTGAATAATCACCAAGAAAGGGCTACTCCTCTTCAGAAATTTGCTATTTAAAAATGTCTTATTTATTAAATAAGTAAAAGTGCAGAGTTCACTAATAACCGTATGCACTACCTGTGGGATGCATTACCATCTTAATTTCCCCTCTGTTTGCAAATGGTTATATATCTGAGAGATTCAGGAAAAATAAAGGTAATTTAGCAGGAAGGAAAGAGTTCCTTTCAATAACACATCAAATAATTAATGTGTATAATGTGCAGTGATACATCTGTCTATATTCTTAGGGCATATAAAGAAAACTAACAATAAGAAGGCATAAAGTAAAAATACATTAATTCAACATTTATGGAGCTCTTCATAGTTTTTAGTGAGCGAACATGCAGAATATAAGTTCTAAGTAGAATGGTCTTTTTTCCCCTTTTATCCCAACCCCCACTCTCTCCCCATTATATTTTATCATATTAACAGGAAGAACGGTATTATTCTTCTAATAGGGAACCCCCCTAACTCCCTCCCCCAATCTAGTCTAGCGCATAAAACAACATACTTGAGAGGAACTTAAAACTGAAGTTGGAAGGAAAGTGATATAGGAACAACATTATAAAAGTCAAAAGCATTCACTGGAAGCTATGGAGTTTTCTAAATCTTTTAAACCCATTTATTTCAAAAGTAGTCACCAAAGCTGCTATGCACAGGGTTTATTTTCAGGAAAAAAAATTATAAGCTGCCACACATTTTTCTTTAGATTTAAGTGCTCATTTCCTGCTACTTCAAAAGAAAGTGCTTCATAACACTTTTATTCACAGGGGTCAAATTGGGGAGGGGTAGGAGTAATTGTATTTTGCCAAGCTTAGCTCACAAAATATGTTCCACTAGCTTGGAATGCCAGAATGAGATGCCATTCAGTTAATTGTGCAGATGTTCAAAATATGATCATTTCAGATTTTATCAAGATATAAAAAATGAAAGGAGTGACATTTGTATTTTCTCTTCTAGTTCCAGGCTATCTCAGAGCCTGTTTTCCTCTTATGCCTAGCAGTAATGTACTTACACCAAGCCCTGCCTGATTTTGGCATTTATTTTGATAAGGCTCTCTCTGACTTCCATCAATTATGCATAAAATTAACAATAGATTTCTTGGAAAAATCTCATTGTTTCACAGGCTTTACTATTTCATACATCTAACCTTCTATTAATTTTGTTGATATGCAGCAGCAAGACTCATTATGGGGCTGGGGGATCTAAATCTCCATTTCTGAGGCAGTGACTTCTAAACCTTTACTTTGGTTTTGACTTTTCTGAAATAACATTATTGCTTGCTATGGACAAGGTAGGTCACACTTCCCTCTCTTTTATTATTTGTGTTCAGTGGTAGGATGGTGCAGTGATTAGGGATCTACCTTTGGATTTGGGAGGCTCAGATTAAATTCCACTGTCAATGCTTGGTCTTTCTATCCTCAGTTCTCAGTCTATAATATATGCATAGATGTTGTTAGGTTACATACATTAAGAACTAATGCACTCAGCTATTGTCAGTGGAAGGCCTATAAATACTTCAGGCAAACTTTTAATGTAGAGTGCATCTGGGCATGTAGAAAATCAGAAGATTTTGTGGGCAAACATTGAGAAATTAGGAGAATCCATTTGTCAGCAAAATAAATATGCTGAAATATGTAATAGTATCTAGTAGGGCTGTGTGAAGCTTTGGTCCCTGACTCGATTCAGTGGAGGTTCAACCCGATTCAGTGGCTGAATCTCCAAATCCAAATTGAATCAAGAGACCCTTTATAGTTTCCAAATCGAATTGGAACCCTCTGAATGAATTCAGAGAGATTTGGAAAGATTTGGTGATTTGAATATAGATACAGCTTTAAATGTTTTTTCTACATACTGCTGCTTCTACAGTCTGCTGCTTCCCAGGGGCCCGCATCCGGGACATTGCGGAGAGGATCCCCAAGCTCCTCAAACCCACAGACCACTATCCCATGCTCCTTATTCATGTGGGCACCAATGACACGGCTTGGAGCACTCCCAGCCAGGTCATGAGGCACTACAGGGATTTGGGAGCGGGGCTTAAGGGTCTGGGGGCACAGGTGGTGTTCTCGTCGATCCTCCCAGTCTCAGGCTATGGGCTGAGAAGGGACAGGAGGATCTATGTGGTCAACCAAAGACTGCGGTGCTGGTGTCGTCAGGAAGGCTTTGGCTTTCATGATCACAGCCCACTCTTTGGCGAGAGAGGCAGCGAGCTGCTGGGAAGAGATGGTCTCCACCTCTCTCCCCTAGGGAGGAGGCTCTTCTCAGCCAGACTGGCTGACCTGCTCCACCGGGCTTTAAACTAAGCCCGCTGGGGGACGGGGGGACTACCGCCACTGCTGGCCCGCTGAGCAATCCTTGCAAAGCCAGCGGATCACGGCACTCAAGGGAGCCCACCCCAGCCCCAGCCCTGGTAAAATCTGTGAGCAAGGAAGGAGCCCCCCAGGGGGCACTTGCCTGCCTGTACACTAATGCCAGGAGCTTGGGGAATAAGCAGGAGGAGCTCATCCTCCTGCTCAGTGCAAACAATTACGATGTCATAGGGATCACGGAGACCTGGTGGGACTCCACCCATGACTGGACCACAGGGATAGATGGCTATACCCTGTACAGGAGGGATCATGTAGAGAAAAGGGGCGGGGGTGTAGCTCTCTATGTTAAGGAAAGCTACGCGTCCCTGCAAGCCGATATTGGCGACCAGGGTGGACGGCTGGAGACCCTCTGGGTTAAAATCCATGGGGAACACGGCACAGGGGACACAATGGTGGGAGTCTATTACAGACCCAAAGTCCTGAGCTAGACCAGGAGTTTGCCCAGGAACTGGCTGAGGCATCTTGCTCCAGGACCATGGTTGTCATGGGTGACTTCAATTACCCAGACATCCCGTGGGAGGATTGCTCAGCAAAATCTGAGCGGTCGCAGAGCTTCCTCTCGTGCGTGGATGACCTCTACCTGACTCAAGAAGTCTATGGGCCAACGAGAGGCAAAGCGCTGCTCGACCTGGTGCTGGCTACTGGGGATAACCTAGTTGGCGACCTAGTGATCGATGGGAAGCTGGGTGACAGCGACCACGAGCTGATCACCTTCACCATCCGCTGAAAAGCTGGCAAGTCAGTCAGCAACACGGAAGTCCTTGACTTCAGGAAAGCCGACTTTGACAAGCTCAGGAGGCTTGTCAGTGAGGCCCTAAGGGACTGTGACCACAGGGAGAGGGGAGTTCAAGAAGAGTGGTTGCTCCTCAAGGGAGCGATCCTCAATGCACAAACTAAGTCTATTCCATCTCGGAGGAAAGGCAGCAAGAGGGCACAGCAGCCCCCCTGGCTCTCCAGGGACCTAGCAGACCTCCTAAGGCTAAAAAGAAAGGCCTACAAAGGATGGAGGATGGGAATCACCTCCAAGGAGGATTATTCTGCACTGGTCCGGTCCTGTAGGGAGTAGACCAGGAAAGCCAAGGCTGCAACTGAACTCCAGCTAGCTTTGAGCATCAAGGACAATAAAAAGTCCTTTTTCAGGTATGTGGGGAGCCGGAGGAAAAGCAGGGGCAACGTTGGACCCCTGCTGAACCAGATGGGGCAACTGACAACTGACGCCCAGGAAAAAGCCAACCTATTAAATAGGTACTTCGCGTCGGTCTTTCATCAGCCCCATGGGACGCCCATGCCCACTACTGGGCCAGGAAGCCCGGGTGAGGATGATCCCCTGCCCTCCATTAATGCTGACTTCGTGAAGGAACATCTTGAGAAGCTGGATACCTTCAAGTCAGCCGGCCCTGACAATCTTCGCCCCAGGGTACTCAAGGAGCTGGCGAGCATCATAGCCCAGCCTCTAGCGCGGATCTTTGAAAACTCTTGGCGCTCTGGTGTAGTGCCCGAAGACTGGAAGAAGGCCAATGTGGTGCCTATCTTCAAGAAAGGGAGGAAAGTGGATCCGGCTAACTATAGGCCAATCAGCCTGACTTCTATCCCGGGGAAGATCTTAGAAAAGTTTATTAAGGAGGCCATCCTTACTGGACTGGCCGACGCCAACATCTTAAGGGATAGCCAGCACGGGTTTGTTGCGGGTAGGTCTTGCTTGAACAATCTCATTTCCTTCTATGACCAGGTGACCTATCACCTGGACAAGGGAGATGAGATTGATGTCATATATCTTGACTTCAAAAAAGCCTTCAATCTGGAGTCCCATGATCGTCTCTTGGAGAAACTGGCCAATTGTTGCCTTGGGTCCTCCACGATCCACTGGCTGGAAAATTGGCTCCGGGGTCGGACCCAGAGGGTAGTAATTGATGGAAGTCACTCATCGTGGTGTCCTGTGACCAGTGGGGTCCCCCAGGGCTCTCTCCTTGGACCCATACTGTTCAACATCTTCATTAATGATGTGGACACTGGAGTCAGAAGCGGACTGGCCAAGTTCGCCGATGACACCAAACTTTGGGGCAAAGCATCCACACCAGAAGACAGGCGGATGATCCAGGCTGACCTGGACAGGCTCAGCAAGTGGGCGGATGAGAATCTGATGGTGTTCAATGCCGATAAATGCAAGCTTCTCCACCTTGGGGAAAAAAAACCCGCAGCATCCTTATAGGCTCGGCAGTGCTATGTTGGCTAGCACTATGCAAGAAAGAAACTTGGGGGTCATCATTGACCACAAGATGAACATGAGCCTGCAATGTGATGCTGCGGCTAGTAAAGCGACCAAAACGCTGGCTTGCATCCATAGATGCTTCTCAAGCAAATCCCAGGACGTCATTCTCCCCCTGTACTCGGCCTTAGTGAGGCCGCAGCTGGAGTACTGCGTCCAGTTTTGGGCTCCACAATTCAAAAAGGATGTGGAGAAGCTTGAGAGAGTCCAGAGAAGAGCCACGCACATGATCAGAGGTCAGGGAAGCAGACCCTACGATGACAGGCTGAGAGCCCTGGGGCTCTTTAGCCTGGAAAAGCACAGGCTCAGGGGTGATCTGATGGCCACCTAAAAGTTTATCAGGGGTGACCACCAGTATCTGGGGGAACGTTTTTTCACCAAAGCGCCCCAAGGGATGACGAGGTCGAATGGTCACAAACTACTACAAGATCGTTTCAGGCTGGACATAAGGAAGAATTTCTTTACTGTCCAAGCCCCCAAGGTCTGGAACAGCCTGCCACCGGAGGTTGTTCAAGCGCCTTCATTGAACACCTTCAAGATGAAACTGGATGCTTATCTTGCTGGGATCCTTTGACCCCAGCTGACGTCCTGCCCTTTGGGCGGGGGGCTGGACTCGATGATCTTCCGAGGTCCCTTCCAGCCCTAATGTCTATGAAATCTATGAAATAACTCAGGGTACCAGGTAGCTTATGAAGTCTGTGATGGTGGGGTAGACAAAGAATCCCACAGGAGCATGGGCCGGGGGGAGGGGGGGTGGTCCCTAGCACAGTTGGCAGCAGACCCAGAAGTGGATCAGAAGCATAGATTCATAGATGTAGGGTTAGAAGGGACCTAAGTAGATTATCAAGTCCCACCCCACCCTGTGCAGGAGAGAATATTGGGCTCATATGACCCCAGCTAGGTAATTATCAAGCCTCCTCTTAAAGACCCTCAAGGTAGGAGCCGGCACCACTTCCCTTGGAAGTTTGTTCCAGATCCTGGCCACCCTGAGTGTGAAGTAGTGCCTTCTAATGTCCATCCTGAACCTACTCTCAAACAACTTATGGCCATTATTCCTTGTCACTCCAGGAGGTGCTTGGGGGAACAGGGTCTTTCCCATTCCCCACTGGTCCCCCCTGGTAAGTTTATAGATGGCCACCAGGTCCCCTCTCAGCCTTTCCTTGTGAAGGCTGAACAGGTTCAGGTCCCATAGCCTCTCCTTGTAGGGTCTGCCCTGCTGTCCCTGGATCATGTGAGTGGCCCTCCTCTAGACCCTCTTGATGCTGGCCACCTTCCTCCTAAAGTGTGGCGCACAGAACTGGACACAGTACTCCAACTGTGGCCTGACCAGTGTCACATAGAGGGGTAGGATCACCTCCTTGGTCTGCTTGTGATGCATCTGTGGATGCACGACAAGGTGCGGTTAGCCTTACTGACTGTGTTCTCAAATTGGAGGTCCATGTTCTTTTTGGAATTGATAATGACTCCAAGATTTCTTTCTGCCACTGTGCTTTTGAGAAGGCAGTTCCCTAGCCTATAGGTATGCTTCTGGTTCTTACTGCCCAAGTGCAGTACCCTGCACTTGTCATATTGAATGCCATCCTATTCTCATTTGTCCACCTCTGTAACCAGTCCAGGTCCAGTTGTATTCTGTCCCTACCTTCTAGTGTGCCCACCTCGCCCCAAATCTTGGTGTCATCAGTGAATTTGAACAGGGTGCTTTTCACCCCCTCCTTCAAGTCACTAATAATGAAATTGAATGATACAGGCCCAAGGACTGAGGCTTGGGGGACTCCACTGCCCACATCCCTCCAGGTCAAATATGACCTATCCACCACCACTCTCTGGGTGCAACCCCCTAACCAATTTGCAACCCATCTGACTGTGTAGGCATTGATGCCACAGTCTCCTAGCTTTTTAATGAGATTGGGGTGGGAAACAGTGTCAAAGGTCTTCCTGAAGTCCAGAAAGAGTATATCCACCACGACACCTGCATCCAATGATTTTGTGACCTGATCATAGAAGGCTATTAGGTTGGTCTGACAGGACCTGTGCCTGATGAACCCATGCTGGTTGCCCCTGAGCATCATCCCCCCCCCCCCCTGCTGGTCCTTCACAGATGTGCTCCTGGATAATTTTCTCATAGAGATTCCCCAGGATTGAAGTAAGTCTAACAGGCCTATAGTTGCCTGGGTCCTCTGTCCTCCCTTTTTTGGAAATGGGGACCATATTGGCCTTCTTCCAGTCTTCTGGCACCTGGCCAGAACACCATGAATGCTTGTAAAGCTGTGCCAGGGGCCCTGCGATAGCCCCTGCCAATTCCCTCAGAACACTGCAGTGGAAAGCATCTGGACCTGCTGATCTGAATGCATCCAGCCCCTCCAGAAGTTTCCTAACTTGGTCCTCCCTGACCATAATCCTAGCAGAGTCTCTCCTGAGTCTATTCTGAATCTTGGTGGGGGAGTCCCGGTCCCTGCACAAAAACTGGAGGCAAAGAAATTGTTAAAAAGGTCTGCCTTTTCCTCTGGTGCAACCACCAGATTGCCAAGTGTATCCTGCAGGGGCCCCACATTACCTGGTGCCTTCTGTGTACTCCTTATGTATTTAAAAAAGGACTTTTTTTTGTCCTTGATCCTTGATGCTAGCCCTAGTTCCATCTCCACCTTAGCTTTCTTAACAGCCATCCTACATACCCAAGCAATGGAGGTATACTCCTCTTGGTGATAGCCCCTCCCTTCCACTGTGTGTACACCTCCTTTTTGGCTTTCAGGCATTCCTGAATGCCTTTGGTGAGCCAGGGGGGCTTTAGAGCACTCTTGCCCCCTTTGATTCTCATTGGGACTGTCACCCCTTGGGCACAGAGGTAGTCTTTCCTCAGATTTTTAAAGATCTCCCCAGACCTTTAAAAACTGTGGGCATTTTTACATGTGTATGTGTTGCAGTGCCAAGCACCTTGAAAAGCACTGGGCACTGCACTGCATGCAGTTATATAAGTGATGAAATGGGCATCAGGGCTGAGAAAATAGCTACGGTGTGCTTTTGTACTAACACAGCTTGCAGGTGCTTTAGTTCAAAAGTGTACTGCCACCATTTTCTGCACACTGATGCAGTTCACCTCAGCTCTCATGCAGATTCATTGAGTCTGCTTGAAAATGGCAGATCACTGGTGTGTGGCTGGAAATAAAGTATGTGTATAAATGCCTTGTGTGTGCAGCACAGCTGCTGCTCTCCAATCTGGGGTCACCATATGCCACAGTGTGTAAAAGTCCTTTGTATCTCACCACCAGGACACTCTGCTCTCCCACTGCTGGCAGCCCAGCTGGAGATATTGAGTGTGGGATTATGACAAGCAGCAGATTATCTCCAAGGTGGGGACCACAATGGGGGTGTATTCCAGAATCTGGTTCAGTCCCTGGCCCCAACCCATGTTACTCCAAATTTTAACTGTGGGTGAGAGTGAAACTACTAACCAGTGAGACCACTTCAGTCACAACTCTAAAGCTTTATTAGGATACGCAACAGCAAAGATGTATTTTTATCAATAAAGACAATGCTTATAGATTCATAGATGCTAGGGTCAGAAGGGACCTCAACAGATGATTGAGTCTGATGCCCTGCCTAGGCAGGAAAGACTGCTGGGGTCAGATGACCCCAGCCAGATTCCTATCCAGACTACTCTTAAAGACCCCCAAGATAGGGGAAAGCACCACTTCCCTTGAAAGCCCATTTTAAATTTTGGCCACCATTACCGTGAAGAAGTTTTTCCTAATATCTAGCCTAAGTCTGCTCTGTCAGTTTGTGACCATTGTTTCTTGTTACCCCAAGCGGCACCCTGGTGAACAGAGCATCTCCTATCCCTTGCTGCATCCCCCAAATGAATTTGTAGGCAGCCACAAGATCACCTCTCAGCCTTCTCTTGTGGAGGCTGAAGAGGTCTAGGTTCCTCAGTCTCTCCACATAGGGCTTGGCCTGTAAGCCCCTAACCATACAAGTGGCCCTCCTTTGGACCATCTCGAGTCTATCAACATCCTTGTTGAAGTACGGCACCCAAAATTGGATGCAGTACTCCAACTGTGGTCTGACCAATACCTCATAGAGGGGAAGTATTACCTCCTTGGTTCTATTTGTCATGCATCTGCTGATGCATGATAAAGTGCAGTTAGCTTTGCTGATGATTTTGTCACACTGATGACTCATGTTCATCTTGGATTCCACTATGTCTCCGGGATCCCTTTCTGCTTCTGTGCTGCTGAGAAGGTCACTTCCCAGCCAGTAGGTGTGCTAGGTATTTTCATGCCCTAGGTGCATAACTCTGCACTTGTCCTTGTTGTACTGAATCCTATTGTTTACTGTCCACTTTTCTAAACTGTACAGGTCGGCCTGCAATCATTCCCTACCCTCCGGAGAGTGCACTTCCCCCCACAATTGAGTATAATATGCAAACTTGGACAGAGTACACTTCACACCCACATCCAAGTCACTGATGAAGATATTGAAGAGTACAGGTCCAAGGACCAAACCCTTCGGAACTCCATTACCCACATCCTTCCAGGTCGATACCGACCTGTCTACTATCACTCTCTTATATAGCCTCAGATTTAAGGGAGAGACAGGTCTGCTAGCCAAGCTTCTCTGTTCCCCTGGGGATTTTCACTGAGTTTGGTTTCTCTTTTTTGCTGAGCTTCAGAGAAGTCCAAAGTTTCTTCCAGCCCAATAATTATAGATGGCTAGTTTTAATATTCTAATTGTGGCAGGCTTCCTGATAGCTGCCTGGTGTGTCCAGGCTCAAACAATCTTTATTGTGATTGGTGGAGCCCTTCCACCAATCAGGCAATTGTTGGGGAAGAGCTTGCCCCTCCTCTACCCAGGGTGAGGCAGAGAACCTGGACCTGGTTGAAGACTGCAGCTTGCTTCAACCTGACTGGTCCATTTGCAATCCAGGGGTGGAGCCCCCAGAGGGTATGAAAAAGAGCAGCATGCCTGGCACACAGGCAGCTGCATCAAGGGACAGAGAAGAGGATGGGCAAAGAAGAGTTGGCATAAGCTGGCCAGCGGGGCAGAACCAGTGCCCTGAAGAGCTTGAAGACCTTCTTTGATGGATGGGAGTGGCAAGCAGCTACATCCCCAGCCCTCTGCTGAGGAACATGTCATTGGTGCAGGCAGCACTGCATGGAGGTTCCAGGAGGGACCAGGACCCTGGGAGCCACTCAAGGTGGCTCAAGTCTTCAACCCCTGGTATATAACTAGGAATGTGGTGCACAGCCCAGAGCAGACAATGCTGCACAGAGGGTCTGGGAGTGGACCAAGCCCCAGTGTTGCATGAGGTGGCTTGGGCCTCCAACCCTGAGCAGAAGGCAAAGCTCCCGGGAGCACATGATGGCGCTCAGGGCTCAAGTGAACAAGCGGCCCAGAAGGAGTCAAAGGCCCTGGAGGCTCCTGCAAGTGAGGAAAATGCACCTGAGGGGCTAAGGACCACTCAGTCTGGACCCTGGAGTTGTGAAGTGCTGGGGGAAAGATTCCCACAGGGGGAGGGGAAACTCCTCGTGGTTAGTAAGGGGCTCCTGGAGGGGATGTCCAAAGGGGAGAGAGTTTATAGGCTTCATTGCGGTTTGTGGAAGGCCCAAGGGACATTAAGGTTTTCCCCTCCCACTAGATACTGGAATGCAGCCAAGGCCTTAGGAACAGCCTGGATTTGGGGACTTTTAAAGAGTCAAGTTTATTTTTGATGTTTATGCACCTTATATTTCATAAGAGAGCACCTTATATTTTGTGATATTATGCCTTATATTTTGTAAGTTTATGGTTTATTAGTACTTTTAGTGTATTATCTATGTTGGTGCACTGCTGGGACCCTTCCGTATTACTTATCTGCAAGTTATTTCTTCGCCTGCAACTTATTTGAAGTCCCTTTGGTGGTAAACTGTCATATATATATATATATATATATATATATATATATATATATATATATTTAGAAAGAGAGAGAGAGAGACAGGGAGGGAGAATAAGGTTTATAGTCACATATTATAAATGTAAATATAAACGTATTTATATATCTTTTGAAGGTTCCCTGTAAATATTAATACATTTGTATATAGTTAAGCATTCCTTTTTCTGGCCTGACTCTATAAGGAATAGAGAGAACTGGTTCGTATTTACAGATCCCTCTCTCAGCACTCCTGCCTAGCTACCCATCTCTTCTATTTGGAGAAGGAAGCACATAATTGAGTGCACCCGGGTTACATAATAAATGGTCTCCAATTGTTTTTTATTAAAATGTCTTTGTTTCATTGAAATGTTTGGAACTGGACTGGACCAGACCTCTTGTAGATTTGGAAGGTGTCAATTACTTAGGATTTATATCCTTGGGAAAGTAAAAGAGAGGATTTCTTATCTCCTTTCCTTCTTCATTGTGGAATGCTGTTTAGGACTGGCCTGTTTCTTTTTTAATTTAGTTTATGGTCTAAGCTGATGACAAGGCTGTTTCATTGTTTACAAATTATCAAATCTTAACGAATATTTATCTGTTATAAGAAAATAACATCTAAATACCTGTGGTTACACCAGTCCCTTTTTCACTTCCTTGTGTTATGTTAATGCACCTCATCCATCACTGTTTACAGTTCATGCTTAACTTACATCATTGCTACGTAGGTCAAGCCTAAGTCAGGTTGAAACATGACAATATCCTATGCTACACAGGCCTAGTATGGCCTACACCAGCCCCAGCCCCAGCCAGCAATCAGTAGCTTGTCCAGCACCCAGCTTTTAACTTGATGGTGCAGTGGGTGCCCAGGATTATAGTCCCAGGCTTTCCCTGAACTGGCGAGTAGGCCAAAACCCCGATCCCAAAATCACGCATGCCTCATGTGCATGGCACAATGCAAAATTGTCAGGATTGCAGATCAGATCCCATTGTACTGTACCTCTAAATGAACATCTGCCAATGGCTCTAGGGTCATAACAGCCAATCTCTGGGCAGACCCATGGAGTGTTTAATTATATGACTTATTTGCAAATGCAACCCACTCAAACATGCTTTTTTTCACTGGTGCTGTAGTATGTAAAACATATTAACAAGTCTCCTTTCACTGTCCTCTGTTAATTTTAGCTATCTGCTGCACCATTTAAACTAAAAAGACCTTGGTCTTCTGGCTTAGCCAATAAAGACTCACACTTTGAGTTTCAGAAGTGCAAGATTTAAATACTCACTTCTGATAATTCACATATTTATAAATATCTTCCATATAAACATAAACAACAAGCCTGTAAATACTAACTTCAGTTAAAGGTGTTGGGCTTAAGTAGCGCAGATTAAAGATGATTTAACTACAGACCAAGATGCCTACACATATTTCTCTGCCAACAAGCTTGAACCCTTATGGGGAAGCAGGAGGGAATACTTTGTCCTGGAGAAATGGGTATGGTTCAGTCTCCATGGCCTAATGCAGTAATTGGCTCCTCAAGGTTGGCTGATGAGCACAAAGCATAGCAAATGTTTGACTCAAAAGCTGGAACTGAGGGCATATCCACAAAATGGCAAAATAATCTTTTTTAATTTACACCATTTAGTTAGTTCACTGCAAGCCTCAGTGAAGGCGCTCTTGCTTCAGACTGAGTATCCTGTTTGGTTATAGACCTGATCTATATACAAACTATTAGAATAATATCGGGGAAAGAGGGAGTGATGAAACCAAATTTAACAAGATTCTTCTTTCTAAAAAGACAAAGACAGGAAAAGAAAAATGCATAACCATGTGAAACATACATTCAAACTGTTCTTATGTTATAAACAAGAAAAAAGGGGATAAACACTTAAAATTTCCCTAGCCACTTTTAATATAATTTTTGGTTTGTAAGATCAGTACCAGGAACAGTGTTTTAACATTGCAGAAAGATTTCCATATAGCAAAGTTTCTCCCACTCCATTTGTATCAGCCTCACATTAATGAGAAAATGCTCTAAATAATAACATGCATTATGAAAATAGTAGGGAATTCTTTATTAAAGTGACAAGCATCATAATAAGAGATTGTTTCTTTCTAAGAATGGATTTCCTGAAATTTTACTACTCTTGTACACAGAAAGTACATCTATTTATCATTAGTTCACAACACATATTTTTACATGTTGCTATGTTATCATTAATGCATAACCTCACCTATAGTTTTCCACAAGCAACACCACCAACTTTTTTTTTTTTAACGCATCTCACAGTACTGGAATTTCTCTCACAACCACAACTCTCATGAGTTATTTTGATTCCAAGTGATCATTCTGATTTGGCATTCACACACAGACCATTCAGAGCTTGAATTGAAAATGGGCATTTACCCAGATCTCCCACTTCTTAGGTGTGCATTCTAACCATAAAGCTAATGGCATTACCACCGCATCCTCCTTTCATGGCCAGGGCTGTTATGTCTGTGTTTAACTCCACATTGTCCATGTATATCAGGACAATACATTCTGAGCACACCTATAAGATCCAGTCCATCAGAAGATTTAGGCACAGAGACATCAAGCTCATGAATCCTAAATGGGTCACATGACATGTATGTTGAGATATTCTGCTCATCCAACCTGTTGGGGCCTGTGCCATATTTAGTGGCAGCATTACATAGCTAAATAACTTTGCTAGTGAAAACATAAGATACCTGTAGACCCTCAGACACTTAAGTGGCTAGACTGGATAGGGAGATGTGCAACTGTGGACTTAAGCACTTCAATTAGTGTAGGCTGAAAGTCATACAGCAAGGCAATAGCAGTCACGAATAACATGCAAATAACTCCCAGAATGGTCTCTACCACTGGAACATACTGTCATCTTTTAAGTGATTTAAAATGAAGTTCAACTAGAACAGCCATTACAAAGCAGTATCATGGGATTTTGTGTTTAATGTTTCTTAATAGCTTTAAAGTTATTTACTCAGTTAAGTCAAAATAAGATTTTTTTAAACCCCTCAACCTCTTGAGAGCTGAACATCAAACTTCATTCTTTCGACATTTCTGTATAAATCTCCAGCAATGGTAATGAGTTAAAGATGCATGAGACAGAATGGATGTTGATAGTCCTTCATAGTGTTATTACTTCTCTCTACAAATGGGACAACAGCAAAAATAAATTCAGTAGATAAGCATAGCTCAAATACAAGGAAGCTACTATGCTGAGCAAGGTGATCCCATGTTTCAGACATTATAAAAAATACCAAAGTAACTGCATGCATCTGTGGAATAATTATGGTTATAATAATATTGTATGTATTTTATTAACACATTTTAGTTTTATGTTTAGACATGTAATTCAGCTTTAATCCATTAAAAACACCAATCTAATAACACATTCATTACAATTTAAGTACTTTTCAGCTAATTACATGTGCCATTATATGTCGCTTCCAACTAAGTTGTTAAGTTTCATTAAGAAGGCTTTAACAATGATTTCAGTTTAATTAATATATAGTACCCACCATAGTAAGACAAAATTAAATGCACTTACGAGACATTGGACTAAGAATTATATTGGAACAGTAGAAAGATATTAAAAAGCAAATTGTACAGCATTTGAGTTAATAATATTGAACTTCTCTATTAAACCTCTATACTGGATTTCTAAAATAAAAAATCGACATATAAAATTCCCACTAGTACCTGATGTGGTATGAAAGAGAAGTAAATGAAACAGAGTTTATTTTCCCGTGAGACTACAGCTGTCCACCTACTTTACTTATCACATAAATCAGATTTCTCTGAAATAATTTCATTTTCCAGTTTTGCAAAATACTCACCTTTTATTCATCTCTGGGTGACTATTCATATTGGGCATCTGTACAAGTACTCTAGGATGAGGAGGGCATTTTAATTAATTCAATTTAATTAATCCAATTAAAACACCATAGCATCTTGTGTATTCAGCATCCTGGCCTTCTAAGTGGTGGTGGGGGTGCTTTAAATAAAACTTGTTTGATAATCTTTAGTTAAAGATCCCCACTGCCATTTTGAAATGTGAAGACACTGAATACACATGACAGTGAAGCTGCTGGAGTGTTCCAATTAAAAGACTTCAGCATTGGCACAAACTGAGAAAGACAGCAAAGTACTATAAAAGGACTTATTAATGGATTTTTAAAAAATAAGGAAACAAAATGGATTACTGATCCTTCTGAGGACAGCTAAGCAAGAGATCCTTGTTCTGTGACCAGAATGTAATATTTTTTTTTTTGTTTAAATATGCTGCATCTGAACCATAAAAATTTGGCATTTTTTTTATCCCCTCCAACTCTTACCTACCACTTGCATTTTAAAAAACCTAAAACTTCACCATCTTTTTAAGCTGGAATATGCATCTGGCTACTGAAGATATGAGTCCCAGATTATAAGGCTCCAGTTCCAAAATTTCCTTTTTCTATATTGTATTGTATTAATTCTCTATATTCATGGAAACCTCAAGTACCTCCAATTGTTCATCACAGGCACGTTTAATTGTCTGGAAATTGCAGGTGATGATATCTAATTTAAAATGTGTTTTGAAATATCTCAGTTTTTTTTTCATCAACAACCTCTTCATCTTCCACTTTGGTCCCCAGCACAAGATCTTGGAAACTGATATTTAGCACAACGGTGGCATACCTCCTTATACTAGGCCCCTGCCAATATTAACCTATAATCCAACAACATGTGTATGCAGTCATTCAAATCAGCACCTATTTTCCTGCCATTTTCATTCATTGCCAATGGTACAAGTAAATCTCACCTTAACATCCTAAATTTATTTCCTGGTTTTGTAATTTAAATATTTGCTCTAATATCACATGGATATACTGCTACTATACACAAAACCACATAGCACTTCACTATTTAAAAAACAAAGGAATATGATTGATCACCCTGAGCCACATATAGTTAAAGGATGTCAGTCATCTTTGTGGTACTTACTTGAAACCCTAAGGAGAGTATTTTCTGATATATATAGGATGCCTGCATAAAAAGGCATGAACCATGATGACTAAAGAAAAATCTTTGAAAACCTCAGAGATAACCAGCACATAGTTGCAAACTGCATTCATTTTTCTACAGAACTCCTTTACACAGTTAAACTGTAACTTTAAAAGGGACTCTCCAGAAGCAGCTTCTTAATATTAATTTTAATATTAATATTAAGCACCTATCAATAAGCCAAATAGAATACGTTTTCTAATGCCATGTTATGCTGTAGCACTTTTTAAATGAGAAAAGTTTTTCCTTTTGGGAAATTCAGTCACTGGTCTTTACTAATGCTTTTCAACAGCACAGTTGTGAATATATTGACGAGTTGATAGCAAAGCTGGTATTGTTGCATATCTAAGAATCAAAGATTTCTTAGGGTTGTATCTTTTATAGGACCAATTGTGTCTTTGGGATTGAGTTACAGAATAGGGATGTGCAAAATTTTGCCTGGAGTTTTGTTTCAATGCTGTTTTGACTCATTTTGAGCTCAAAACAGTGAAATCAAAACAAAATTAAGAGCTTTGAAGCAGCCTCAAAATGAAACAAGGGCAGTCGAAACATTTCAAAAGTTTCAAAATGTTTTGAGTTTTGAAGTTGAAGCTAGGTTTGCCTGCAGGGAAACAGAAAGTAAGGAGATGGACAGGGAAGGACACAGTGAGGGCAAGCCTTAACACACAAGCTGGAGAAGAAGCTCCTGCAGGAGAGGAAAGAAAGGATCTGTCACAGTTTGACTGCCTGTGATGCTGCTGGTGCTACTGTGCTGTTCCTCACTAAGTTATTATTTTATCTGTTGTTATTTAAATTGGTGGACCGAGATGAGGCTGTAAGGGAGGAAGAGACCTCATTGGGGCACACTACCATGTCATGTAGAGGCCCCAGTGCCAGTGAGGGTGTGCCTTAGCACACAACACAGTCACACATGTTACAAGTTTTGCTTGTCAGCAGCTTGAGCTGCAGTTTCCCAAAAACCCCTGCACCTATCTCCTTGAAAGTGGGCAGGCTTCATGGCCTCAGAAGGGGATACCATCCCTTCTGTTTTCATCCAAATCTAACAAAGTTATAGGCAGTTTTGTGCTTCCTCATTATAGCCTATGGGTGAAACATCAAAACAGCATTGAAACAGTGAAAGAGTTTCAGTGAAATTAAACGGAACAGTGCCTTTGAAATGAAACAAAACTTGAAACAAAACACTGTCCTGTCAAAACAGCAAAATGGAAGTAAACCAAAACGGTGCTGTTTTGCACAGTTCTATTTTGCAAGCTTTCAAATGCAAGACAATCTTCATCTGAACAAGAATGGTTGCACTTGAATGATTGTCTAACTCAATCCCAACTACACAGCTGGTCCAATAAAACATACCACCCTAAGAAACCCATGCTTCTCACAAAATATCTGGATCATTATGGCTACAAGCTTTTGCCATACATGACAAGGTAGTGTATTTTGATATGCACTGCTGAGACAGAACCATGCAGAGTAAATTAATATAAAAAACCCAAAACCTGCTGGGATCCAACACTACACTTTCTGTGGAAACATTAGGTGATTCCAGATGAATGTGTAAAAAAAAAGGCATGCTGATATTTGTACACAGAAGCATAAGTAAAAGCAGTATGTGAGAAAAAATAATATTTTTTTTATGAGCAACAGGGAAGAAATTTAAGAATTCTGTCTCTTATCAGTGGCCAGGGCATCAGGAATTATCTGAACCAGCAGCTGAACCAGAAGCCCAGAATCCAAACTAAGATCAGGAATAGTCAAGGGGTCAGGTACTGAGATTTGCATTTAAGAGCAAATCAGAAGTTAGACACTTAACTAGAAGCACAGGAACAGGAAGGATCAAGACAATAGTAGTAGGATCAGGACAGTCTATAAACACATCAAGAGACTTCTTGTGCAGATTGTGCACTGCAGCCTGCCTTACTAGTGTAGCAGGCTTGCCTGTTGGAGCTTGGTTTGAGTCTCAGGCTTGAAATCTTGCTGTTTTTATAGGTGGAGATCATCCCCCAATCAGGAGGCAGCAGGCGGAATCCAGTCACGCCCCTTTCCTGAGGGGAGGAGGAGAGGAGTTCCTCTGCCCTGTGGACCTGATTGAAGACTACAACACTCAGGTCTGGAAGACTTCAGGGGCAGAGCTCTGGAGAATATAAAAGGAGCTGTGTGCCCAGTATGAGGGGATCACATGCAGGAGAGTGAATAGAGAAGAGCGGGGCTTAGAAGAACTGAGGAGAGCTGCTCAGCAGGGTGAAGCAGAAGCCCAGAAGTACCTCTGAAGACTCTTATCAGCGGGGAATGGCAGATGGCTCCAGCAGCTAGGCTCTCGTGTGTAGCACGGCACACGGCATCCAGACCCTGGGAGCTACATGAGGCACCTCAGGTCTGCAACCTCTGGCGTGCAGCCAGAGACACAGTGCACAGGCCGGTGCATGGAAGGACCTTTAGGATCAGGTTCCCAACCACTGGAATGAGGCTGGGAGCTCGGTGCAGGAGGAGCTGCATGGAGGGTCTGGGATCAGACCGAGCCTGGTGCAGCACGAGGCAGCCCATGCCTCTGACCCATAGAAAAAGGTTGAGTCCAGAGAGCCAGACAGTGATCAGGCTACTGAGCCAGGTGACAGGGCTGAGCCAGAGGCCCCAGAAGCCCCGCATAGAGCAGCCCTGTTCTAGGGGACAGCAACCCCCCCCCCCAAACCCACTGCAGGTGAGATAGCAGCCTGGCACAGAGGACAAGAACCACCCTCCAGGCCTGGGAGCTGTGAGTTGCAGAGAAAAGAGGATTCCTACAGCGGAGGGGAGTCCCCCCCTCCCCCCAGTTAGTTAAGGGCTCCTGAAAGGGGAGGTCCCACTGAGAGGGCCCCCCCTAAAGTTACCAGCTTCTTTGTAGGGCTTGGGAAAAGCCCAAGGGCATTGGGGTTTCCCCTCGGGATTGAGTTTATCTTTGGGGTTTATCTGTTTCAGATCTGATACTTACCTGTGACTTACCTGTATCTGGAGCACTGGTATAAGGTTTTATGTCATTTACCCAGAGGGCATTATTTATGTTACTGATTTAGATATGTTATATATACATATCATATATATACACACATAACATATATATATCTAGATCATATATATATATATATATATAACATATATGTAAACATATGTACTATATATATATATAAACATATATATAGTACATATGTTTATACCCATGTACCTTTTCCTTGGGATAAGTTAATGTAAATACATTTGTATATAGTTAAGTCCCCTGACTGTCCTGGCCTGGATCTATAGGGATGGAGGGAAACTGAGCAGTCTGCAGTTCCCACCCCACAGCACACCTGCCAGCTAACAATCCCCTTCAATTGGAGAAGGGGAGTATATACCTAAGTTACCTGGGTTACACTAGCCTTCAAAGTTTGTTTAGGCCAAGGATGGCTTCCCACAAGCATAAATGACCTCCTTGTAGAGTGGTGACTCATCTGCACCTGGCAGAGACTCAAATAACTGAATTAAATAGCAATAGTGTCAAATCTCAAAACATAAGGTCAGTGCTGATTTCTTCTAAAATGCATAAACTTGGGTTAGTTTATTAGTATTTATTGATCTTGGAATGGTTTTAAGGTAACTGAACAGGGAATGTGGATATCCTGAGGTGATCTAGGACAAGTATTACTATCCTGATTATTGTTCAATATTTTTCACTTACATATTTTCCTTCCAAAAAAAATCAGAATCTGGACCTAATTATTTAAACATCAAATGACCTTTTCCAACATATTATGAATTTCTAAATATGTCTAAAATTTAAGGTAAGAGGTAAAAATGATCTATTTTACAATTATAAGACAAGTCCCATAATCTAAGAAACAGTGCAGTGAAGTAAAATGAACAGGATGTACCAATTCCCCCAGTAAATTAATATGCTTTGAGATTAGTATGTAATAAATAAATTATGAAACCATTTCCCCAAAGCATTATTCTTCCTCTTTCATATAATCCTACATACAGGTGGTCACAGATGGAACTGTCTGTGATAAACAGTCAATGCAGGACTGAGTCACAGGTTCATACTGATCAAAAAGCTGCTTCCCAGGAGAATGACATAATACCTTACAATTCCCACCCTCCAAACAAATACAATCTGTAGTCGCTGAGCATCTGTGACTCTTCTGTCCTTGGACCTCATCAACTGAATTTCTCAGAGGTGAACTCAGGATTAGTGTGTGTGGGGGGGGGGGGGGGGGGGAGGTTCTGCCATCTTTCAGAATGCTTCTAGAAATACTGTAAACAAGAAAAAGTTAAGACCATAAAATAGCAATGTAGAAGGCAGGATGGATGTGCACCTTATAGACTAATGAAATTGGAGTAGTATTAAGATGTATTAAGAACAATGTAATTGTATTGCACTAGTTTTCTTATTTGACCCAGTTCTTTGTTTTTAATGACACTTGGAAGTTGGATAATGCCTTTTTTCAACAATTTTCATCCTTTCCTTTTTTGATCTACTGATTTACACATCGGGACAAATAATGGTACTCACTCCATGCTGTCTGAACTTATCAGCAATGGTGGCAGCATTTCTCCATGCTATCCTCACTGTGAGCCCCACAGTCCATGTCACTGCAGGGCCTGCAGTGGCAACAGTGGGGAGAATGTTTCCTCTGCTGGGAGCCATGCAAGACAAGGGATTCTCAGAGACTGCAGTGCAGAGGAATGCTACCACCATTGCAAACCCAACTCGTCACAACACTTCCAGCAGGGGCAGCATTCTCCCTATTGCTGACTGTGCAAGACCTGTAGCCAAAGATGCTATCCCCACTATGATCCCTGCAACAGGGGAAGCTCACAGGGTCTTGCAGCTGCAGGTCTCAGAGAAACTGATGCACTCCTGTGGCTGTGAGCCCCTTTGTTGACGAAGCTTCCAGCCACAGGGGAGCACATGGCCACATATTTAATTAATTAAGGCAAGATTTGCCCTTATGTGATTAGAACAAGCAACAAAAGTATTATGCTCTTTAAAATAATGTTGTACCTTAGTGCTTATTTAATCACACCATTAATTGGCTGAATATGTAGCTGGGTCATAACTTAAGACATGATTACATGGTTTATCTTGCCATAAGTATAATGTGTAGAGGAGGCCATAAAAACAAAAACAGAAGACAACAATAGCAGAAAAGACCAACATTCACCAATTGTTCATCCTTGGCAGAAGAAGAAAATTGAGGATGTGGGATCTGATCCTAATGGATCATCTTTGCTTAAAGCTCCAGAGAATTAAGAAGGCATTTTACATATGTAATAGGGCGGTCTTCAGGGGTGGCCATGAAGCCCCTGGAGTCCCTTCAGCCCTTTCCACTCTGCTAACTGTGGGCAGTCACCCCTTCATTTTCCCACCATGCCTTGATGTATTTGCTTTTGTTGTCCTGAGGGGCCAGGCCAACTCTCAAGATCTCAGAATTGTTCTATTAGATGGGAGGGTGTGACATACACACACTCAAAAATCAATTAGGTGCATACACCCCCACCGGGCGTGCGCACACATACTACCAACCCAGGCACATACACAGTCCAAATTACCAGCCTAGGCATATGCAGACCTATCACCAATCCAAGAACCTACACACACCATACAGAACAAAAGAAATTAGACCAGGATCAATTACCAATAGCTGCACACCCAATACACATACACAGATCACTAATTCATATATCATGCACACAGTGACATACATGTATATCAGTTAACATACATACCATTCACCTACACATACACACAGGTGAGTTCCTAACTTGGGTGTTGTGATGTGTATGTATGTGCTTCGTGTAGTTGGGATACCTGGGGGAAGGTTAAGGTAAGAGAGAAAGTGAAAGTGTAGGGGCTAAAAGTTGCTGGGAGTGAAAGTTGCCAGGACTGGGATTAGAACCAGTAGACGAGAGAGCGAGAGCGAGAGCTGGGCTGGGCTGGGCTGGGCTGGGGAACTGAGGCTTGGGGTTACTTAAGATCAAGTGACCCCAGGATTACTAAAGGTCACTGGTGCATGGGAAAAAGCCCGGTGGCAAGGAGGAGAGAGCCAGGAAAGAAACTGAGGCAGAAACCTGGGAGTTTGGGGATGGAAATGAGGTAGACAGCTGGTAATTTGGGGGCAGATAAGTGGTGGCAAGGAAGAAACAGTCAGAAAACAGACAAAAACCCAAGATGGGTTTTCAAAATAACAGGTTTGTTAAACAGACAACACACTACACAGCCCCATGAAGTTTTTGGTTCATACACACACAAGCACTCATAATGGCAGCAGGAGAAAGAGACTTAGTGGAAGGGTTGAAGTCCAGGTAGGGAAGAGAAACAGCGTCCAAGTCCTTGGTTGAAGAGAGGGTGGGGGTGATAGCTACCTATTCAGGCTGGAAAGGGGTCTTTCTCCAGCAGGTGTCCAGAGGGAGGTTGCCGGCAGAGCCTCTGGGTGGATAGGTGGTGTGGCATGGTGCTGGTCCAGATGGAGAGGGCGTCCCAAAGAGTCAGTCTTCGCTACCCCTTTTTATGGGGCAGACTACCTCTGATCTCCTATGGGGAGGGCCTGTCCAGGCAATGTTAGTCATGTTCCAGAGGGCTCCAGGTGTTCTTATTGAACATATGCAGCCTTGGCACAATGGTGGGTTGCCATATTTTTTGTTTCTTGAATGCTGAGGGTGGTTCCAATGACTGGGTCATTGGTCCAGGTATTGGTTTTGATAGTTCAGTCATTCAGAGGGAGCTATTTTTAGACCTACTGCCATTGTCTCTCAAGCACCCTTATTCATCCCCATTCATTCAGGAACCAAGTTACATAGGAGGGGTAGGTTTGAGCCATAGGATATACAACAGGGCATGGGGAACAAGATGGAGACTTGACAAACAAAATGGAAACTTGACATGACTTGTGCTAACTTACATATGTAGGCCTAAATCACATAGTATCAGTAAAGCAGTAATGTAGAATAGTAAAAATCAATGTAAACATCATAATTATACAATATAAAGAAGGAGAAAAAACTAAACAAATACAACTTGCTACCAAAATAAAATGCTGAAGCTTATCCTATGTCATAGCTCACTTATCTATAGGGAATAGAGAGGGAGAGAAAAAGTCAGAAATGGTTGGGGAAGGGGAGGGAATGCATTTTAAAAGAAAAAAAAGAAAAACTGGGGGTTTTGCTACACTTTTATATAAGGGAAGTTGCCCCAGGGCTTCCCCAAGTCTAATGATCACCAAGTACCTGTGGTCATTGTCGTATGGGTTAATTGCATGGCTTCATCTGCCCCTACACTGCGTCCCATAATTTGCAAGTGTGACTCTCTGATGCTCTCTCCCTATGTTCTCAGCCCTGCTCTGAGCTATCAGATCCTCAGGTCCCACACTCATACCCCCTGGGCTCTCGGAGCCCCTGGTCCTTCACTCAGCTCCTCTCTGGGCACTCAGACTCCTTGGTCTCTCACTCAACCCCTGTCTGGGCTTGTGGATCCCTCTCATCCCACATTTTGCCCCCCCTCTTGGCTCTGGTCTTACTCTCAGCCCCTGTCTAAGCTCCTAGACCCCCTTGCTGGGCCTCCAGACTACTGCAGGCTGTTCTCTCTGTGTTGGCATTCAGGAGCTACAGCCATCCTGCTTAGAAAATGTTCCTTCAGCAGCCTCCAGGATCTTACTGCTAGCTCAACTCAGCACCTGAGCTTATATCCAGTCTAAGCCAAGCCCTCCTCCTGAGTCAGATGACTTCACAATGAGCCCTGGACACACCTGCAGGCTGCTTCTCACGCATGGTCCCTAATTGCCTTCCTGCCACATCTGCAGCTTGTCTCAGCCACAGCCTGACTGCTCTTAAAGTAGCAGGAGCTCCAAACCTTGTGCTACAATCTACACCAGAGGTTCTCAAACTGTGGTCCATGAGCTTCATTCAGGTAGTCCACGGAAAGGTTGTAGAACAATCGAGAATATCTGTACTTGTAAGGTAAGACTACTGATATTGAAATATGAGTTGTGTGCTTTGATTTGAAGAACAAAAAAAAAAGTTTATTAAGTGGTCTGCTGAGACCTTCCGCAGTTTTCAAGTGGTCTGCTAAAAATCAAAATTGAGAACCACTGATCTAGACAATGGTATTATTGCCTTTGTATCAACTTACATGAATAATTGAGGCCCAGCTGAACAGGCAAAATTATCTTTGATGTCAGTATTCTAGGATAACTTTCAATTTTGGAGAAAGGAAGGGGGAAACCCAGACTATACACCAAAAGATGTCAAGTTTGTACATTAAAATGTGCACCTCTGTACAATGAAATGTGCACCGTTGTACGCCGTTATAGCAATGCAACTGCATAGATGATCATGTGCTATTATGGGAGGTTATGAATTGGACATTAAAGATCAGTCACTAAACACTGGCAAATACTAAGCATATCATCATAACCGATAATGTGAAAGTGTGAAAACAATATACCATAATTTGCTTTTTGCTATTTTAAACCTGGATCTATTTAACTAATTTCTGTTTAACATATGATTCCCAGCTGTGCACAGCAAGCCTTCATATTAGCAATTGAAAGAACCTGACAAGTTTTGTCTTGGCAGTAATACCACAGAATGATCCAACTTGACTTGTCTATGATATTACATTTGTTTTGACCTGGATAACTCACAGAGCATTTGAAAGATATACCAAAACAAGATTTTAAAAATGATTGCATTCCAGGTTGTTACATTCATAAAGGATCAAAAGCTAATCTATCCTTTAGCTGCTCAGAATAAAGCTGGACTGCAAACACCAAATGTCTTAAACTAACACTATGACTTTTCATTTGCACAAATTCATACATGTACATTCAGTAGTTCACACCATTTTTTATATAGCAATTCTTGATAAAACAAACCTTGATAAAAACCTTAATTTATAAATAAATCTCGCTAATAAGCAACTGAATCCATTTGTTTTAACAAGAAGAGGTATATACTGCATAAAATTTTGTTTTCCCTTCCATTGCAATTTAATAGATTCGTGTTGAGAGACAAACTTTTATATCCTCTGTGTGTACTGTATCAAATCTAATTCATTTAAGTTACATAGAAAGTATTAAGGGGGATTATCATTGTAACAGATACATAATTTAGAGTTTATTTGTTTTGTTAATTTTTAGCTGCTATTATTCAAGTGACACCTAAAGATACTAAAACAATGAGATATTCAAGGTGGTTTACTTTTCAAGTTAGGTAGGATTCTGTATAGAGGTGCACCGATACATTGGTCCAATATTGGATTGGCACTGATACAAAGAAAATTGAGTGCATTGGCAATTGGCCTGATGTGGCCAATAATTTGACTGATAAATGCCTGTGCATGTGCATATCCTCAGTGCAGTACACTGGTAGTGAGGAGCATAGCCCGGCAGCTTGAAGAGCAGTATGCACTGGTAAGTCTGTGGTGGATGGGAAACAGGGAGAGAAGGGGTGTGGGGAGGCAGATCAATACCCCGAGTGGGGTTGGGGCCGGGGTGGGGAGGGACTTGGGACAGAGCCACTCATCTGGGGAGGTGTGGGGAGGGAGGGGTTCCTGCGTCTGTGCCCACCCCAGGAGGTCACACAGGGATGTGTGCCTCTGTATCTGCGTGGAGCATGGGCAGGGGGGCTGCCACTGTGGGCTGGGGCCAAGGCAGCGCTGGGCTCTTCCCAGTGCATGCGGGGGGCAGAGGTTGGGCTGGGGCTGTGCTCAAAGCAGGCAGCAGCGGCACAGGAATGGGGGTTGTGGGGGCCACAGGAAAGTTTGGGGTGTCTGTAGCCCCCCCTGTGGCTCCCTCCCAGTGTTTCTGCCACTTGCCCTGAGTGCAACCTGGCCCAGTCCCCGCCAGGGGGAGCCCAATGCCACCCTGGCACAAGCCCACAGCTGCACCCCACCCAGCCCTGCCCCATGCAGATCTGGGGGTACAAGCCCCACCATGCCCTCCTTGGGTGTGTGCAGTGGTGGGAGATGCCCCCCCTCCCTGCCCTGCACCCACCCCCCAATGAGCTGTGGCTCTGTCCTGCACCCTGCCCCAGCCCCAACCCCAGTCCCACTCCCTCCATCACTGCAGGGGACTTGATCTGTTCCCCCATGCCCCTTCCCTTCCACCACAACAGACTTATCAACTGGATGCAGCTGTATTAGAAATCGGATTGGTATTGGCCGATATGCCTCCTTGAAAACTGGCTATCAATATCAGCCCCCCAAATCTCTATTAGTGCACCCCTAATTCTGTACATGTAAAACCTCGTTCTTTTGTTGCTATAACCAGTCATATTTCTCTGTTTGTGTGGTTTCTTTCACATAGAAGGGAAAAAAGAAAATAGGGAATGTTTAACTGCTAAGAGGGAAGGCCAAACTGCTGCTTGGGATCATCCATCTGCTTTTATACTATAACTGTTTATGTTTGAATGATCCTGCAACACTACAAGTTAGATAGCTTATTTTAAAGCTGAAGCAGTTTTGCTCCTCTTGCATTTCTACAGAATTATGCAGATATAGTAGGTGCATTGTAACAGTTTCTATCAGTTGACCCTGATTCTTTGATATTGATGGATTCATTACATATTTCTGTACCCAGGCATTACATCTGGGATACAATTATAGTACTAATTAAATACAAGTCCCTCCTTCGCTTTATGGATAAATAGGGCACACTGCTATCCAGCCAAATGGCCGCACTGAAGTTAGCACACCTCTTTTTGGTCAAGGAGCCTGTTAATGTAGACCTTGGTTTACATGAGGATTTTAATACTTACAGTGCCACAGAAATCAGTCAGCAGTGGGGAAGAGACCCTGATACCCTCAATATATACAATATTTTGTTTTAATCTAACATTAGAACAGTTATACTTTATGTGCATGTGCAGAGAGAGATGTATACTCTTGCATGTAAATTTTCTTAGGAGCAATGTTGTTAAGCTGACCACAGAAAGCAGGGCTTGACCAGAAAGTACTGAAATCTTACTTGAGCATGCAGAGAAGTGACTTTTCAACCATGTAGGACTTATGTATAATGTTTTTCTTCAGGGCCAAAATAAGTCTTACTTATAAATATAGATAATGTATTGTGCATAGCTACTGTCTTTTCCATACTTTTAGTACACTATAAAATAGATGCAGATGAGTGGCATGTTATTAACAATTAGGATCACAAAATATGCTGAACATTTGCATAGAAATGTTATTCATATGAATGTACATATTTGTATATGGATTAGAGTTAAAAGATATCATTTTGACATTTGTGCTGTGTCAAGAATGTTACAAGCAAAAAGTGATATGCCATTGATTCTCAAAAAATAGCTAATACATATTCACTTATATACATACATAAGCAGCATTGAGGAGGAAGATAGAAAAGTGTAAGAGAAACGATGCTTATTCAACAGAAAAATGTCTTGCCTAGAGATGCCTACAAGAGAATTGTAATCACTACCAAGGACATCCACTTTCCACAAAACCTTGAGTTTTTTGAAGATAGGGAGGAAAAGGAACGCTGATATTCTTGTTATAAAGGGGACAGCAATAATCAAATAACAGTGCTAATCAAGAAAAGGTGAGGTGAGAAAGTAGTGCTACAGCATTTCTCCAACGGCTGTTGGAGCCGTCTCCAACGGCCACAAGTTGTTGGAGAGTAGGTTTAGATTAGACATCCGTAAGAACTACTCCACAGTTAGGGTGGCTAGGATCTGGAACCAACTTCCAAGGGAGGTGGTGCTGGCTCCTACCCTGGGGGTCTTTAAGAAGAGACTTGATGCCTACCTGGCTGGGGTCATTTGAGCCCAGTTTTTCTCCTGCCCAGGCAGGAAGTCGGACTTGAAGATCTACAAGATCCCTTCCGACCCTTCTTCTATGATTTATTTGAATTTAATAGAGAAAACTGTTTGCTAAACAACCTGGCTTAATCAACATAGTATTGTGCATGAAGGGACCACATTGAAAGTCTTTGGAGGAACACACATACACAACCAAATATATGTCTCTCCCTTGTACAAAGGAGAATAGCAAAAAATTCAGTCCTTTAAGACTTGCTGCTTGTTGTCTGCTTTTTCTCTCCCATGTTCTCTGAGAGATTCAGTGGTTCAATGCTGCTCATACTTATAATGATTAAGGTCCTAATTCTTCAGCACTTTGCAACTACCATTCATTGTACCTGAGCATACTGAGTATTCGTTGGTATTATTTGCTTTCCTCCTCTCTCCAGAGCTGTAAGTAATGAATCAAGGTGAAAAGCAATGGATTACCTAGGGCCTGATTGATCAGTGAGGAAACACAAAATATTTGATGACTTCAGTGTTCAATAAAAAGAGAGAAAAGGCTAACATACTTAATATTCCATAGAAGGATGTAGTTAGCTGTGTTAGTCCAAAGTCAGAGGTAGTATGGCACTTTACAGATTCCTCCTACAGAAATGCATGAATTTATGTAAGATACAATCTACTTCATCAGATGTTATGAATGGATTATAGCATATTAATAGTCAATTCATAGCATCTGACACAAGTAGGCTATAGCATACAAAAGTCCATGATACTCTGAACAAGTTAGCCTTATACCTAATATTAAATGATTCAAGAAACAACCTCTAACAGCCTTTTAACAGGGTATGAGACTGGACACCTGCTCAGGCAGTGGCAGAAAATTTGTGATTGGAAAGTAAAGGTGAAACTTGGTTTCTCCCCACTCCCACTGCCCACCTTTCTAGGAACAGTGAAGAGCCCAGAAGAAATTGTAATAGGAGTGTAAGAATGGACTGCAAAGCCTGTAGCCCAGAAAAGATATGGTTAAGATCTGTTGAAGTAAAGGAAAGATTAAAGTTAGGTAAGACCCAGAAGAAGGAAGTATTGGGATTCTAGAGAGTTGCTAGAGACAATTGCTAGACCAAGATACCTGCTAGAATGAGAGAGATTCTTTAAAGGGGGTTTAAGAACAGCTTCACAGAGCACAGAGAAGACTTGAGAGTGCGTACTAAAGAGCAGAGCCGAATTTGTAAGAGCATGGAAAGCCAGAGACACAGTCCAAAAAGTGTGAGGCAGAGTTAATGACTTAAAGTACAGGAAGGGTTAAATCAGGAGAGAATAGGGCTGGATGGAGTCCAGAGGCTTTGAGGGGAGCTGAAAGAGGGAAAAAAAAAATCTTATAAAGGGTCTAGACAACCGAGTGATCTGGCAGTCCAGAGAAGGGGCATAGAGAAAAGGCCACTGTTAAAGCTGCCAGAACTGGGAGCCTGTGATCTCAACTGGCCCAAGTAGGGGTGAGGAAGCCCAGAAGTGAGAGACCGTGCCCATAAGAAGTGAAGATGATCAAAGCAGGAGAGTGGAGAGCTTGGTCCTAGGTATGACCTGAAACTGCCACCCTCCTGGGTGTGGTTAATATGGTGAAATACCCCATAGAGGGGTATTCTCTGCAAAATGCTGCATAACCACCCTGGGAGTGGGCAGGGGTGAATACAGGGCACCTTAAAACCCTAGCTCCCAAAGCCTTATGGGTTACCCTTCATTAGAAAAAGGCTAAAGGGAGCATACCCCAACAGAAAAACCCTTGGTGAAGACCAAGGAAAAGAGATGTGTGGCAGCAATACACCTTAGTACCACATTGAGAAAAGAGTAATATAAAACAGTAACATAAACAATCCTGGTCACTTTATACACATACATACAAGAAAAACACCCCAAGAACTGTAAGCATATGTGCATTAGTACTGCACATGTCTTCACTGTAAATTTGTAACTATAAATATTTTACTGTAAGGAATTTTCCTCGGCAGGTTTGTGTGTTTTCTTTTGCAGAAACCATAGCGTAAAATTTAATCTAGTAATGAAGGTGACTAAAAGACTATGAGGCCTCATTACCATCAACTGCATGTTCTTCACCTAAACTTCAGTTTTATCACTAGAGCAAAAATTATTTTGTCTGTCTGTTTTATATTATTTGCCCTGTTGTGTCATCTTTTGTTTATTTGGTTGGTTAATTTATTTTAAATTGTCAAAAGCTTGAATGTATATAAATATCATAAAGATATAATAAAATCATTGGTAATACTCCCTCTAAAAATTGAATTAATCTGTGAATCCCAGACTAGGATACATTCCATCCGATTTGGACACAAACATTATTCTAAACTTTGAAACAAAAAACAGCAATTCATATGAAAGTTTCAATTTATTGTTTACATATTTAGCAAATTTAAATGGCATTTATTTAAAAAGTAGTGTGTGTGTTTAACAAACAACCTGATGAAATGTTTTTTTAAGGCTATAAAAAAAAAAAAATCTCATTTGTATTTAGATGCTATTTATAACACCAGCATACCAGGATCTGTATGAAAACTGCATTAACCCATTGTTTTAAAGAAAAAAGCAAGAGTTGATGAATCTAGCATATCAATATTTGTATAAAGAAGTAAAGAGAAACTCTTTGATTAAAGCAAAGCCCAGAGCCCAGCCGCTGGCTTCTTTATTTTTCATTGCATCCAGGAAGAGCACACACCAACTGCTGAAACTTCCTTAGCCTGACAAAGGGTTTTTGAACCCAAAAGCTTGCTTAATAACTATTCTCCAACTATTTGGGTTGGTCTAATAAAAGATATCAAATTCACCCAAGGAGCCTTGTCTGCCTATGTCCTTAGACCAACACGGCTACAACCTACACCCCAGTGACACAGATGAACTGAAAAAAACAGTGGCTATTAAACACCAATTAAAGAGAACCAGTGTTAATTTATATGTATTCTTATATTCTTCCATTTTTTATATCTTTATATGTGCCTCCATCTGATCTCGTAGAGGCATTCTCAGGCGGCCTTCGAGCGTTCACTTGACTCCAGCCAAGGGGTATGTCCCCAGAACTTAGGTGTTAGTTCACGCTCCACCCTGAGGGAAGCCCTGACACTCACCTGCCATGACTTGGTCTTCTCTTTTCCAGTGGGGAGGCTCCTTCCCAGGGTTTCCCGCTGTTCTGGGTACTACCCGCCAGAGATGTTCTTGGGGCTCCACCTTCCCTACACCCCAGCCATGCACCAACCCTCAGGATCGCTGGATGGTGGATTGTTGGCCTGTTCCCCTACTCACCTCTCCCAGATGGCTGAGAGGCATATGATTTGTCCCCGCCTTTGCACCTGACCTTCCTCCGAGGCTGGTACCAATCTGGCCTTGATCTTCCTCTGTGACCCTGGACCCGTGGAGGGTCTTTCTTCAGTCACAACTCTGGGTCCCTCCCAAAATCAAAGTGGAATGAAGAAAAGAAAGAAAATAACAAAAGGCTCTGGGTGTGGGTTTCTGTCCACCCCAGTCATGGGTCCAGCGTCTGTGGTCCTCTCCAGTCCCTCAACATTGTCCCTTCTCTTCAATCTGGATAAGACCCCTTCAGAGGGTCTCTGTACTGTCCCTACCAGAGCTGCAGACCTTTGTGGGACGTCAGTCAGGGAGCAACCTCACCCTCCAGCATCCCTGCCATCTCCCCCACCATTATTTCACCACCGGCTTTTGAATCTGCTGGGCAGCAGTTTTTGATGACGCCATCCACTGGTGCCACCACCAGCCGGCAATAAAAATGACTGACAAACTGTGCTGGTGGCCCTTCTCAGCACAGCTCTCCCTTTCCTATGGGAGGTAAGTATGCCCTCTCTTCAGGGCTCTTTCTTTTTTTTCTTGGGAAGTTTGCCTCTGCCTCAGGTCCTGCTGTGGGAGGCCATTCTGGCACCTCTGCTTTTATTTCCCTGGGACAATATGTCATGAATTGAATATGACTGATTATTTAACATACATATATAGAAGCTGCACATGATACTGAAAACTGCATGGTTCGAACGCTGGATATTTTGGCTTAGCCTTGCTCATTGTTTTACTAAGATTTATCAACATATTATGTTTTTGTTACTTTTCTTTTGAGCATTTTGAATTGCACAAGTGTCTTAAAGAAAAAAATCCCATGAAAATGGAATAATTTAATTGATTTCCATTTCTCTTTAGGAATCAATTGAACTACCTTAAATTATTAGTTACTGTGACAGGGGGCCTGCTTGGGGCTGAGTCTCCTGCGAGCACACCCACCTGTCTCTATGGGACAGTCTGCCCTCTCACCTGCTATGACTTTGCTGTTCCCATAAATGGGTGGTAAATGGGGGAGACTGCCCATTACATGCTCTGATGCCAGGGGGAGCTATCTGCAGCTCCAAACCTTCCCTACACTGTGGCCCATGCCTCCAGATGGCATCCATGGTGTCATTATTCTCCCAGCCTAGAGCCACGTTGGAAGCCAAGCTTAGACCTCACTGTCACATGCACAGTCATACTGCCTTCCTCTCACTGGGGCCCTCAGACTCCACCCCCTCTCACAGGGTCTCTTTCTCACATCAACAACTTGTTCTGCCCTGTTCCCACTTGGAGCGGTTCCTGTAGTCCATAGGCTTTATCCATATCACACCTTGGGTGGCAGACATACAGTCTCTTGGGCCTCTCCCATGACCCTCACCTGGGTAGTGGCCAGCTAAGCTCCTGACCTGGGCCAAGCTTGCTCTGGACCGTTCCAGGGAAGCTTTACATAAACATACATAAACACACACCTGGCCCTTGGCCCGACAAACTGGGCTCCCAGCCCTCTGTTCCCCCTCCCTGGGGCTCCACACTTCCCTCAACTAGCTCTCCAGGGGTTTGGCCCATGTACTGCCCTTCAGGTTGTCCCACCACCTACTCAGCACACCCCATTGGGCTGCCCTTCAGGCTGACCCTCAGCTCTACTCAACCTTCTTCCAGGACCTCACTACCACCCCCTCTCTGGGATTACACATCTACCCCCTCCTTTGAGGCTCTGGAGTTTCCCTCTCTTGTAGAGGCTCAGGTGGCCACAGCCCTGCCGGGCCCTGCCTGGGTATTACACCCTCTTTGGGCTCAGGTGGCCATAGCCATGCCTGGCCTCCTTTTACCCACAGTGTTGTGGGGGCTAGGGGCTAAGGTGCCCCGACCTGCTTGGGGACTCCCATGCCACCTGGAGCCCCACCAGGCCACCTATCCCTGGCAGGGTACAGTTTTAGGTCATACCAAGGACCAGGAACCTCCATCCCAATAAGCTCGTACCCTTGCCTCCAAGATGTTTCATACAGCCTTTCAGCCAGGTGATGTTTCTGCCTGCCTGCCAGCAGCAAGCTGCTGTATTTATATCAGCAGCCAGTGTTTTAAAATTGCTGCCACAATCAGGCACCTGCTGGCCACTTGATTCAGCCCTTAAAATGGCAGGCACTGCACATGCACTACCACAGTTACAAAGAATTCACAAATTAGCTAACTTACTACTACAACACAAGAACAAAATCAACTTCCTCAAGGTTCAGAAATTCTGAAAGAATCTAAACAAGCTAAACAAATAATAATACACCATTGGTCTGATATTTTGCATAAGATGAAGCATAAGAATACTGTCTCAAGGGGCCAGCATGAGAAGAGAAAGGAATTATTATAGGCACTGTTTTACAAAAATTGCAAAAATGTGGAGCTGTTTCTCCTAATCTCTCCCATATGATTAGTAAAAAAAGGTTAGGTCCATTCCAAAAAGTACCTTCCAGTACTTATATCATTCTCCCATTACAGTCAACATCAAACTTTCCAACAGGGAGTAAGATAAGGCCTACCCTTCCTATCCAGAGGCCAGGTTCCCTGTCAGCAGTGTAAGAACACTGTATGGCACCCAAGGTATTTTATTTATACAAGTGAAGCAGTGATTTTGCAACTGCTACCACTTTCTAGCCATTTGAAGAATTTTTATTTCCTTTTATTTATAGAGAAGGCCATACTTTGTGTAGAGTGATAGAGTTTTTTATTGGTAAACAGGACTGTTGTAGCTTTTGGAATATGGAACCGATGATTTAAAGTATATGTAGGCACAAGTAAATTCAATAGTAATGAGAAACTTTCTCCTTTCTTTTAGACATTTCTGTAACAGGAATAAGCTTTCAGTGAAGAGGACGAGGTCTCTTCTCTTTTTTATTATTTAAGAGAGCTTGTCAGAATTATATTTGATGAAGCTTAAATAGGTTATACTTGACATTTAGCATCTCTTTACCAACCAGCATTGATATACAAAAAGGGGAAATCATTCAACCCATCCATTGGTCAAAAGTACTTGGTGCTGGAGGAATTTTTCTTCCCTAAATATAAGAATTTGCTCAACTTGTAACAATATTGTGTATGATATTATATCAACACAGTAAGCACTGGTTTTGAGTACAGTAAAAACATGTACAGGTCAGTCGCATCTTTTGTGGGGGTTACGTGCTGAAATCAGCACGTAAAGCGAAAATCGCATAAGGTGAAAATTGGTGACTATATGCATGGTGGGAGTAGGGGAGGGGCTTGAGTTTGCACGTGGCACCATGCTTAGAGCTGTGTGGCCAGTGGCAGCGGTGCAGCACAGGGTGGTGGTGGGGATGGCTGCATGCTGCCCGGTCACCATCACATTGGCACTGCTGCCTGGCAGCTGGCCACACAGCTCTGGGCACGGCTCCATGGTGACAGCGGGAGGTTTTGGAGGCAGTGGCCGTCACTACCATAATGGGCCTCCAGGTAAGTGGTAGCTCCGTGTGCAAGCTCAAGCCCCGTCCCCCTCCCACCCTGCATATAGTTGAATTCGTGCAAGTTAAATGCGCGTATGATGCGACTGACCTGTACTACGCATTGATAAATTGATAAAGCATCATTCATGTGACTTACAATCACAACTGTTAAACAATTAACAGCAAGAAACATGTGTCCTTCCTGGATTATCAGAAATTTTAAACAGGGATTTAAATATTTGAGAACCTGTGTAAAGCATACTTAAAATTATATTTCCCCTTTTATGAAAAATACTCATTGAGACTGATCTTACACAATCTGCTGGTTCATTTGTGCTCTGTTAGCATCTGGACATTCCAACCTGGCTAGGCTCTTTACAGATTTACAGCAAAAAGCCATTCCTTGACAAAAAACTGACAACCCTAGTATAAAACAGGAAGGAGTGAAGCAAAAAAAAAAAAAAGGGTGGGGGGAGGGAAGTAGAGGTGGAAGGAGGGAAGATAACATACTGGGAGAGATACTGTAAAATGCATTAAATTAAGCATGTGGGAATGTGGAAGTCACATCCTGCCACATGCATAAAGCTTTACAGTTAACTTTGAAGATTAAGCTAAAAAAATCCTTCTATGAGCCACAACTACAGATTCTCACCACAAGAGTCAGAGCAGTTAGAGCTGATTACAACAATACAGACTTTGTGAACAGAGTTATGAGAGACACTCTTCTGTCAGTTTCAAAGAGCACCATCAAAATTTGAGGATGATCTATGAGCATATTTGATGTAGAGGCACAATTATACACAGTTTCTTGAACAGGCAGATATTCAGGGAAACTGTGACTGTGAGAATTTAAAGCCAACTTGAAAATGTGGTAATAAGTCACAAGGCATAAGTAACCTGAGTTAAATCTTGGCTCCACTGAACTTTGTGAGAAAACTTCAACTAGCTTTACAGAATGATGATCTCAGTCCAAAATGTAGTTGTTTTTCTCTGTAACATGTTGCACCAGTCATCATCATTTGTAACTACTGAAATATCATATGGAGAAGCATAGCTTTGAATAAATACAAAATCCTTGGTCAAAGGAGGTCATCTGAAGTATATGGAAAACATAAGGAAGTGACAAGCCATCAGGAAAGTAAAGAGGGAGGATAGAAAATAAAAAAAGATTGTGATAATATTAGAATCAGTTCCATCTTATCCCAGTATATATTGCTTAATGAAGAAAAATGATTCATTTTTGTTTGTTTGCTTACTTTTAACTATTTTTAAATTATGAAATTGTTACTTTGTGTTGGTATGTTTAAGCAAATTAGGTGCTTGAGAGCCCAGAGTATTGGATATAAAGTGATATAATAATAAATGACTCCTTGTGCTATGATCTTTTTTAAGATATTACAACTTTGATGGGAATCATTCAAGGACCCTTTAGATTTTGCTTGTGGCACTTCTTACACAGTAGGTAATGTTTGTTTCAGTGGAGGAAAAGATACAAGTTCCAAGGTTAAAAACAAAACAAAACCCACAAACAGGTTTATTTAGGCAGAAGGCAGGGCAGAGTGGCCTTTATAAACTAATTCAGAGGCATAAGATTTTGCTTATTATCTGATAAAGTAAGCTATTAGTTATAAAAGCTTATGCTTCTCTGAAGTAGTCTACAAGGTGCCATACTGCCTTGCTTTTTGCCTGACTTCGGACTGACATGGCTAACTACCTCTCATTGGTTTACTTAGGTTCAATATTCACAACCACAGACTCCTGTAGCCTAGCTCTCGGCTACCACATAACTGTTTAAACATGCTCAGTAAGGGCGGAAAGCATAAACAAAAATGACAGAAAAGTCATACTGCAAAAGAGATAAAGCAACAGTTGATACATACAGACTGCTGTAGTATCCTTTGGTTGGAGTCTTGTACTAAACTAATTCATTAGCACTGACCTGGGACAGAAGTTACAGATAAACTGGTATAAGTGATCGTAAACTGGTTCATATCTATAACACAACACCAGTTCAGTGCACATAAACTACTTTCAAATTAGCCCAAACCAGTTTAAGATAAACCTGGATGCATGTAGTATCCAACTTAACTGATTTAGGTTAAATCCATTTATTAAAATTTCTGTCCCAGATCCTCTCCAGATTCAAGTTAACTCATACTCCCCCACCATCCAAGGACCCTTTGAACCTCCTCCAAAACAGGGTCAGTGAGCCCAAACCATCTGCTCCAGCCAAGCAGGGAGGAATGCTTTAGTACCCCCTGGATTCTGGCCTGAGCCATTGCAGGCATGTAGCTGCATTTCCAGAATTAAAAATGAATGTCTGTTCACTTGCTTATTGGTTCAATCTGTGCAGTTTAGACTAACCTGAGAAGATTGCTTTGATTCATATTCAGGCTTTTTGACTGTCTGCACTTAGCCCAGGAGGCATTGCTTTTCAAGGAGTGGGATGGAGTCATGTCTTCCAAATAAGAAATTAAAAACAAGATGTGATAGTTTTTATTCATTAAGGCTAGGGACAGAAGTCACACATAAGCTGGTTTAAGTGATCAGAAACCTGTTTAAACCTGTAACAGAACAGAAGTTCAGTGCACATAAACCACTCATAAAATGGCCAAAATTGGTTTAAGATAAACCTGGTTGAATGTAGTATCAGACTTAACTGATTTAGATCAAATTGGTTTATGGAACTTCTGTCCCAGACCCCTTCCTGGTTCAAGTTAGCTCAAAGTCCCACAGCATCCCAGGATGTTTTGCAGCCCTGGTCTAGGATCCAGAGAGGAGAGTTGGCCCCACCCCTCTGTTGTCTAGGCAGAGCACCATCACTGCTCTGGCTGACTGAAAAGGGGGTGGGAGTGGAAAACTCAGCTCCTGACTGTAGCTGGCTCTGCCTGCTGGGGGTGGAGCAGGCCCTGCCAGGCTTTTCCCCTATTTGCCACTGGAGCAGAAGAGGGATGACCAGACCCTGGTGCTAGGCAGGAAGAATGGTGAAAAGGGGGATAGGGGGCTTTATGCCCCTCTCTCTGCCCAGGACTCCAGTCAGCATCCACCTGACAGCTCATGCAGGGAGTGGGAAAAGCCTGGAGAGCTTCTTTCCCAGCTTCCCTCCAGCCTTCTGACCACTGCGAAGGAATGAGAAGATTTGTTCTAGTTTTAACCTGAGCCACTGCAGGCACAGGGCTGCATATATGAAATGTCTGTTTCCTTGCTTCTCAGTTCCATCTATGAAGTTTAGACTACCTGCAAAGATGTAACTGATTCAGCCTTGGGCTTTTTGATTGCCTTTACTTAGCCTAAATGTTCAAGGCCTTTTCCATAACAATTAGGGGCGTTTGATTTACTGTTCTGGCCAAATCCCTTATTTAATAATGTCTTAAGTTTCATTAATTCCTGTTTAAAATTGGCATATAATGTTATTGAGAGTTGATCAGTGGTGTGCTCCGTGTTGAAAAACTTATTATTTTTATGTAAGTTGTCAAGTACATCGAGACGTTGTAGAATAAGAGGTGTTATACATCAACAGCACTATATTACAGTGGTCAAAACCTTGCTTACCTGACTCTCGCAAACAACGCCATTAATTCTCCTGAGGCATTTCTCATGGCTAAGCTATCAAATTTAGCCACATATAGAACAGTTGTTCTGTAGCCTGCTCTGTGTTTTATAATACTGTAATTAAGTTATCATTAGAGGCAATGCATGTATTATTGTGACAGTCATTAAGAAGTCACTCTCACCATCCACACAGTCGCTTTTGAATCTACCATAGTTTGCCCTTAAAATTAGAAGATAAAACCATGCTGGTTTTATAGTAATGTTTGTCAAATAATGACCTTTTACTGGTTATACTGCATGTAAATGACATTGGGTAACCTTGATTAGTCACTTTTAATTGTTGTCTAATACAAAAGGTCACCAAGATTTTCTGAATGATTAGGAAACATTAAACTAAAGTTTCAGGCAATATAAGCAATATACATTGTTTCAGTCTAAGTCATACCTGGTTTTTACTTTGGCCTTTTTTGTCATTTTTATTTTTGGTTTCCCAAAGAAAACACCATTTTGCTTCAGGCAAATCCCATAAACCCTCTTTACCATGAAGCATTTGTAGACTGGAGTTTGGCATGCTGTGAATGGTATCCTGAAAACAGCTCTGGAAAATTATTAGTCTCACAATAGCCTATTGTTTTTTCCCCCTTGTTTGTTAATTTTGTTTTCCTCTGTCATTCCCCTCTCCACCCCCGAAGTACGAGTCATTGTCCACACTGAAAGCTAAGGATAATATTTCCATTCTGTAACACATTTAATTTGGTTTAAACAATTATTTATTAACATGAGCATCAGCTTTTGGAAACATCATTGATTTGCATTCATTTGAATTTGAAATGGCTGAGACTTTAGAAAACTTAATTAAGCTATCATTTCTGAGACTTTATCGGCCAGGGCTCAGTTTAGAATTATTAAACTGAGTTGTAAATCTCTGAAAATGGTGACAAAGCCCAGCCGTCGGAGAACTAGGCCAGTCATTTTCAATTAGAGTGCCACAGTACCCTATAGTGCTGTAAGATCCTTTAAATGGTGTTATGTGGAGCCATGCATTATTAACAAAGTTAGGTGAGAAAAAAGCTACATATGATTCACATGATAAACCCAGAGATTTTAAATACCAATCCATGTGAAAAACATTCTAACCTGTTGTGTGGCCTGAGTTCTTTACAAGAGAAGAATTGTTTTATTATTTTTTCATAACCAAAAAATCAGTGGAAACTAAGAAATAGCATTTTCAAAGTGGAGCCTGGAGTCTAAAAAGATTGAGAACCACTGTTTTAGGTACTTCTGAATAACAGCATATCCACTCATTTACAGGAAAGATATTTTATGCTTGCATTTCTTAAATTACCAACCTTTCTAGGACAATTAATAGTCATTTTTATAATAGTGTCTTATTCTGACATTGAGCTAACTGAATCAGGAGCAACAGCTTGAAATCCATTTAATTTCCATTTCTTATTAAATTTTAAATGGTTCTCATGGAAATGGAACTTCAGGCTTGAAAACAGAAGCAAATATAAGATCCATTTTTATTACTATCTACTAATGTATTTGTATACTTAATATTATCATGGTGAAAGGTATTAGTACTAACCCTCCCATTCAAATGAAAACGTATTAGTTGATTTCAAGGAAAAGCATAATCATACAGTTTTAAACGTCAAAAGATTAAATTAATCTACAACTCAAACAAAGTACACTTTTTCTTTTGAGTCTGCATTGAGTAATTATATTTTTACAGCTTTTTACTCAGAAGCATCTGTTTCATATTTTTGCACTGTAGTTAAGCTATCAGTTTTTTGGCAGTATAATAACTCTGTTGAGTCAATAGCTCCTTTTTGCAGTGACATTGACTCAGCAATCAGTTCTTTGCTTTTTTGTTTTTATAACACACATGCTTTATATACATGATCATTTCCATTTATCACAATATATTAATAAAATATATAGCATACCTCTCATTGGAGAGTTGATGTAATGGTACCCCTGCCATGGTGAAGTAGAAAATGTTATATTTAAATAACTTCAGCTATGTCAGTATAAAAATAAGTAATTCAGCATTGCTACAGTATTGCCAATAAATCTGCAGCTCTAATACCACTTTAAACTGAGATGAGCAGAGGGTGCCAGGCTATCTCAAAAGCCCCAGTAAACATTCCGCTATTATTGACCTACATCTATAGCAGCTTGCTTGATTTACATGAAGTATAAAAAAGATGTAACCACCCTTATCTGCAGATGAAAACGTTTCAAATGTGTCCATCTTGGGAACATCAGCGAGACCCACTTGAGCATGCTTGGTAGGGATATGGTGGTGGCTGATTGCCATGTTGAGTTTACCACCAACATCAAGGGAAGAAAAACAGTATTCTGACAACCACATTTGAGTGTGTGTGGCAGCTGGGCCCAGAGGGAAATGTTCTGCAAGAAGTCTTATGAACAGTGTCTGGTTGACTGAAATGGGCTGTCCTTTTGAAAACACTGACTGAGCACAGCTGAGTTAGCTCTAGCTCTTGCTCCTGTTGTTAGAAGAGTAATAAATCTATCCAGTGTCTGAGGAACTCTAAGAGGTTGAGGTAAACTTTGGTGACTTTTCTCTCAAATGATGAAAAGCGTGTCATGCTCTGAGCACTGGTTGCTGGGGGTGGGAAAAGTAATAAATATAACACAAGCATGTTGGATCTGTCCAGAGGCCCCAGAGAAGATGGATTCAGTCTGTGCTAAATGGACACTAAATACAAGGATTTCTCAGAGACACTGAAGCTGGTTAACAGCTTATTCACCACAAAGAACAATATCATTTTTTGGCAATTTAGTCCATTGACTGGGAGGCTAGTTGAAGGCATCCATCACATGATTTCATGAAAACCTTTTTGGACATGAACCAAGCACCTCCTATACCACAACACTGAAGTATCTTGAAGGAAAACTTGGGCAGAAAACACTGTCCCAAACAAACAGCTTTGTCTCTGACCCAACAATGTAGCAACCAGGCTTCAAACTTCCATGGAGCATGTGGACAACCCTTAACAGGATACACACATGACATGGCCGGTGTGACCACCCGAGGTACAAGTGGTGGCTAAAAACCTCACCTGGCTGTGATTGTAGAAACCCTGACCAAACCATACAGCACATAATAACATCCTGCCTGAGATACAAGTTTGAGGCGGACATCCTGGAGTTACACTTGCTTTCCATTAGGGCATTGGTCTGGTTGGGGAACTTGGAATTAAAACTGTGCTGATAGCTCTTGCTCCTACAGCCATATGAAAGAAGAAGCAGCAGCAATATCATGCGTATGAAATATATATTAGTGATTTTTGATTTTTTTTCACTTATTGTTTCTTATTCATTTACTGTTATAGTAAAAAGATTGTTTGGGGCATTCTCCTTCCCCCTTCCCCCCAACCTTTTATTCATTATTAGGCACAGAAGAAAATTTGATGCCAAGTATCCCACACTAGGAGCCCTTGGTCTGTGTGTATGCATAAATGAAACCAGAGGGATTGTGCAGTTGGTATTGCAGAATCCTTACAAAGGCACCAACATATGTGATGGATCCACAAGTGACCTTGAGATGATATGGCTGCTAATTACTTGGGAATCTGAGTTACTGTGATTCTGCGAGGCAGAAGAAAAATGTCACAGAAGCAAAGTATTGCCAATTCAAGTCTAACTGTACTTTTGGAGGGGGGAAATACCTTCCCTCCATTTCACTCAGTTCTATATTTTTTTAAATAATGTATCTACTACATATTATAACAACACTGAGCTTTTTGAGAGTAATTTTATTTATTCTAGGTAAGCATGCCAAGTGAGACTAAATGTAGTCACAACCAGGAATAGTTATTTCATATTTTAATGAAATGCTATCAAAATCCAGAGTGAAACAAGACAGTCAGGGAGAAAAACAAAACAAAGCACAAAAAACTATTTGCAGAATTTCTTCTTGCATTATGCAATATTATGGCAAAGCTATAATTCTCTCAACACTGAATTAGCATTTAAATTTGCCTAAAATATCTGGAGAGCCACACAGAGAGACCAAGTAGTAAATAGAAAAGCATGCATTAGACTTTTAGGTATGTATTCCACATTTGATAGAAGGAAAAAATCTCTCTCTCAAGAAATAGCTGCTGTCTGACCTTACACAGGAAAGCAGTGGAAAGGAGAGAACAGACAAACTACAGCTTCAACGTTTGTCATGCTTGGCTTAGGGACCTTGGTTCCCAAGTTTCCTAAGCTATGGAAGAAAAACAAAGCACTGGAAGTACTAAGTATTACTAATCTTGGCACGGTCAGATACAAGGGGAACATTTACAACTGGCTAGATATGCAGGGGCAACACTTTGGGGAAATACGTGCAACATCTGTTGCTTCTGTCAGCACTTTCACAGACTACACATGAATGCATGCTACTTCTCTTCCTCTTCCCACTGAAATCCCTTCAGTCACAGAGAGTAGTGTACTACCCTCCTCATCCTCTAATACACAAACCCAATGGCTGTTTACAAGTAAAATAGTTTTTGCCCAGGGTATAAATAGACATTGGCCTTGTGCTACCATAACAGTGTTTGTGGTGGCACAAAGGGAAAGCAAACATATGTCTATAATGTTTGTCGCACCACAAATGCCCAAATGTGCGGCCCTGACAAAAGCTGGTAATAGTTTCTGCCAGTATACTACAGTAGACATCTGTTTGCTTCATGGAGCAAGAGCACAGGCAGCCCAGAGATGCCCACACTCCCCAGCTATCCAAGCGCTCATGGGCTTGAGAGGCCTGATCCTGCAGACCCAGGATTGGGCCCCGACAGCCATGGAAGCACTTGTGTGACTTTCCCCACTTACAGATCTGTGACCTGGAGAATCTCTGTGGCATATCTTTGTAAAAGAGCAAGCCAGGGTTTACCCACTTATAGAGTTGCAGCCTAGGAATCTCCAGGGTGCGGTCTATAAATAGGGAACCTCTGGGTCACACCTCTGTAAGAAGGTAACCCCAGCTTTCTTTGCTTATAGGTGTGCCTTGAAGATTCTCCAGGTCACACCTCTGAACTTGATGCGCATTGTCCCACAGGATCCATGGGCCAGATAATGGGTCACGTGTTTCCCCCAGTCAAGGGCATCAGCTTTGTCTCCAAACACAGCTGATCCGCTTCATTTGATGTCTATTTATAGCCTTAGATTAATATTCCATAAATGTTAATACCAAACAGTATTTAATATTATCACCAAACATCTGCATATATATCCAGTAGGGGTGCACTGATAGAGATTTTGGGGACTAATACCAGTAGCTAATATATAAGGAGGCATATTGGCCAATACCGATCCAATATCTGATACAGCTGCCATCAGGTGGTAAGCCCGGTGTGGTGGAAAGGGAGGGTGAAGGGAAGGGGTGTGGGGAGGCAGATCAATGCCCCCCATGGTTAGTCAGGGGGGAGGATGTGGGACAGAGATGCAGCTCGCGGGATGGAGGCAGCTCCTGCTGTTGCTTGCATCCTGGGAGAATGGGGGGGGGGGCATGTGCCCCCACTTCTGCATGGTGCAGGGCAGGCTGCAACTGTGGGGTGGAGCTGCAGCCGGCACTGCATGGGGCTTTTCTTGCCAGGGGCTGGACTCAGGGTGGGCTTTGGTGCCGATGGGAGGAGCAGCCACCCCAAATTTCACCGCAGCTCCGCTCCCAGCTTGTGCCATGGCCTGCCACCTAGCATAGCCCTGGCTGAACACCCCACCTCCACCCAAGCGCCAGAAAAGCCAGGGCTGCAGCAGGCTGCAGGCAAATTTGTGGTGACTGCAGCATCCTCCCAGCACTGCTGGAGCCTGCTCCAAGCCCAGCCTCCAGCAAGAAAAGCCCTGTGCAGCACTGGCTCTGGGTCCACCCCACAGCTGCAGCCTACACTGCACTGTGCAGATGCAGGGGCACAACCCCCTGTCCACCTGGGGTGCAAGCAGTGGCAAGAACTGCCCCACCCCATAAGCCATGTCCCACATCCCCCCACCCTGGCTGGGCAGTTTCTGGCCATGCCCCCTCCCTCACTGTGGGGGGGGGCATTTTCTGCCCCCCGCCACCTCTTCTCTCTCCCCTCCCCTTCCAATTTACCAGCTGGATGCAGCTCTCCATGCTGCTCTTTCTGCTCCATGCTGTGCGCAGCACAGGCATTTATCGGCCAAATTCTCGGCCCCATTGAATCAATATCTGATATAGTCAATTTTCTTTATATTAGTATCAATCCGATATCAGACTGATGTATCACTGCACCTCTAATATCCAGATAATCTCCAATTTCTAATATAGGATCAAATCATGATTTTCTGATCTATATCTTGATTTTAAATACACCAAAGGTTTTTATTTGTTTTGGTTCTTGTTTTTAATACAAGGCTGTGTTTCAAACCTGTCTACTTTCTATAATCAGGACTACTCAATAATAACATTAAACAAAGCATGGCAATCCTTATTTTGAAGAGGGCAGGAAATGAACAACATATATACAAGCATACCAGTATTCTTACAGTGGTCCCATTTTAAATAGGTAGGCAATTGCATACAACTTCTCAAGAAATATAGTCTAGAAATAAAAATAAATGTTTTGTTTTTTCTAATTGAAATGGAACAGAGACTCCATCACAGACCTCAACAAAAGGATTATATTCCTGTTAAAGATTCTGCCATTTAAACGCCATACATTGCACCTTGCCACTTGTTAACATACCTCTAGTATAGTTTAGTATTCAATAATTTTGCTGAATATAAGAAGCATAAATATTATATAAGTGTAAAGTCTAACAATCCTTAAATTGTTGGATTATGTCCCAAAATGCATAATGGCATGAGGAAGGACATTCCAGTGCAAATTCTCCAATAATGAAAAGTGCTTTTCTTAGCAATAAAGTGAGATTTTCATACTATTTACTGTGTCTGCTTAAATTGGAATTAATCAGATAAGGAGAGCAAGGCTGAGCCTTTGTTGTCATCTTCTGATCAGAAAACTATAAATTTGTCATGGTCCCATATTTCTGGGTTTTTAAGAACAAGTCCAAGTATTTTCTCATCAGGAATCACTTTTAATGAAGATAATTAATAAAACTTGTTTGAGAAAAACAAAAAAGGGAGATAACATATTAACAACCCTTGAACACTGAAACAAGAAAGGTAATATAACCAAATCTTTTTATCCTATTTCCTCCATAATCTCCCTCACCCACTTAAATGAATTCTGAATTGTTTTGTTTAGATGAAACAGTTATGTGTAAAATACATCAAAATGGTCAGGCACAAAAGCATAATGTTCTGACACGTTTGTAACTGCAACTCCCTCCCTCAGACACGTCCCCCCCCAAAAAAAATTTCAAGAGTGCTACATGAAACTAACACACATATTTTTTAAGATAATATTTTAGATTGGCCATATTAATGCATCCAGGTTGATAATATAACAGCAAAGAGGCATGTACTATACAACTTTATTTTTGGTGGTTCTGCGTGCAAACATCTTCCTATGCTATCACTCTTTTAGCAAGTTTTCACCTGCTAACATCATGGATTATAAAATAAGCACTGTGATTTGCGTAAAAAGGAAATTATGTTTTATAACTTTTGATAAAATGCTAAGTCTGTAACTTAAGTTCCTGATTCTTTTGAAAAAAATGTATGAAACCCTTAATCTGTCTGTAAGCAGGTTTATGGTGTCATCATCAACATCAGAACCACCTGACTATTATTCTCAACCCAAAGCCATATATTATTCCCTAATTTAAAATCTAATCCCTCTCAACAGAATCTGTGGAATTTCTAAACTGGTATTAAATTCAAATCCATTTCCATCATTGACCAAATATATTTCCCGAGTTCTTGTTTTATTGTGCCACACATCCCATTCACATTACAGAGTACTAGTATTTTGTCTTATGGGATTTCAGTATAAAACAGAAAAATTACTGTTCAGAAGGCACATTAAAATTAGATTCCATTTCCTGGTTTTTTGCTACTTAAAGCAAAGTTTGAACACCCATGTTTTGACAATATTTAAAACTGTTGTAATACATTACAGTCCACAAAGTTTGTACCAATATCACTTTCTGTTAATACATCATAGATTAATTAAAAAGAAAATTTAAACTTTTATGGCTATTTGGGGGTGTTGCAATGACTGTGAAGTTAGTAGTGTAATTATCTGTAATTTTTCTTATGTAATTCACCTCCCCTCAAGCATGCTACACAGTAAAAATATACCTTTATAATATAGAAGTGTTATCATAATTTTGCTTCAGATATGTAGAGTTGTGAAGGCAACTATAAATAATTTGCATACATTCAGATTGTGGATTTTTCAAATTATTTCTGCACTTCTAGAACAATATCTATATAAATTAAAAATATGACAAGTTGTAAAGCAGATGGTTTACAATCCACATAGGCTAAGAGAAAGGGAAGTGTTTCTTTATGTTATAAGCTTTATACTAAGTGAGAAGTACCCTAGGTCTTTGCTGAGGATGCAATAGACAAATCTAATGCAGGGCCATGCTTGTTCACCTACATTGAATAAAAATTGCATATATTGTAAAAGGAGTTACTCTGGGAACAAAAGATATTTAAACAAAATGTTTAAAAGTCTTTTTTATTGTTTTGTATCAGATCTAATGTGCATTTCAATACATAGTTTAAAAATGTGCATGTATGCAAGCTGTAAGCAGCTCTAGTATGATGATCAGTGTGGTTTAAAGGCTGTCTTTTTGTTTCTTTTGTTCAATACCTAGCACAATGGGGTTCCGATCCAGGACTCCAGCCTTTAGGTGCTCCACAATACCAATGTTAATTTAAATAGACTTACTTTTTGAAGGTATAGGGTTTTGTTTTTTCTTGTATGGTTATAGCAATCATGGGCCTCACAATTTGTGCTTGCATGTGGTTGTTATAAGCATACAGAAAAAAAATTGTGTGCTCACTTGGAAAAAGATAAGGCAATCAAAGTCTTTACTGAGGCATACACAGTAATGGGACTGATGCTTAACATTCAGAAGACTAAGGTCAACAAAATGTTAATGAGTAGTCCCCAGCCCTGGTAATTCAGGTTTATGGTGAAATTTATGGTGAGACTGGAGAATGTTGGGTACTTTCCATACCTTGAAAGCCATCTCTCAGAAGGCTATCATTGATGAAGAAATCCTACATCACCTCAAATATGCAAGTGCAGCTTTCAGACACTTGAGGAAATGGGTGTTTGAAGATCACAACATCAGGTTTGAAACCAAGCTCATGTTTTATCAAGCAGTGGTGATCTCTACCTTACTGTATAAAGTTAAGTGGACAATGTACAGGAGACCCCTCAAGTTGTTGGAGATGTGCCATCGATGCTGCCTGTGGAATATCCTTTGAATCCAATGGGAAGACAGATGCACCAACATTAGCATCCTCTCAAAATAAACATGATGAACATCAGGGCAATGACCATCTGACAAGTTATCTGGGCCAGCCAGGACATCCAGATGTCTGACTCCAGATTTACAAAGCATGCTTTGTTCTCCCATCTCAGTAAAGGCATGTGTTCAAGAAGATAGCAGGGAAAGTGCTTCAAGGACATCCTCAAGACCAACTTGAAAAAAATGCAACATTGACATCAACCCATGGGAGATTTTCATCTGGGTCCTCCCAGCATGAAGAATCTGCTGCAAGGATCTCAGTACTCTGAAACTTCACAACAACAACAAGAGATGAAAAGGTGGGAATAGCAGAAACAGCATGCCACAGATAGAATCAAGAATCCAGAACTACCCACCCTGCACAAAAACATCTGCCTAAGTTGTAACAAAATATGTTGCTCCTAGATCAGACTCATCATCACCCATCTTCAGACCCACGTATGAGGTAGTCATGAAAGACAATCATCCTTGACTGTGAGGGATTACCTATGAAGACAACAGCACCTTTTGTTTAATGAGGGACATGTTTATGAGCCTACTACTTTTTAGAAGCAAAACATTGTATTTAACTCATAGTTATAATACTTGCTGATTGAAAATAGAAAAAATGTGTTTATTTTCTTTGCTTTTTCTTCCTGAGAGTCAGTTGCTTTAGGAACCTTTCTGGTCCATTGTATTAAAGGGTGTGTTTTAAGGAAAGGAGGGAAAGCTTACACTTTCTTTTTAAAATTTCTGTAGAATATTATAATTGCAACCCAAAAGGTCATATGGCTCAGTATTCTTTTACTTGTTCAGGATAAATAGGCCCTTAACACTAGGGTCTCTCCTATTGCCTCCTCACTGATGCCGCCCTTTAAACTTCTGAGAAGTAGCTGTGGAAGTAAAGATTACTCTGTAAACAGGGATGCACAATTCTCAAAGTGTGCACCACAGCACAGAAGTAAGACAACACAGCTTAGGTTGTTAAAGGAAATTTTAGAACCTGGTAAGAATAAGTTAACTGAGTCACCCATAAACAAATTTAGTATTTTAGGTCAATTTCCCCATTGTTACCATCTGCCCAAACTTTGGGACCAGCTTGGAAACTGAGGAGATAAGAGGATACAAATGATCAAAATGATCCCAGAATTGACAGACAAAAGTTGAACAAATAAAGACAGATACTTTTTATAGGAAAGGTGAGTCTCTCTATTACCTGGGAGGCATATAGAATCCTTGTTGGTCAGGATTTAAATGAGTCGCCAACAATGCGTTGTACCATTCTGAGGTATCTTGTCTCTTTCAGTTCTAATGTTGTAGTTTGGAGATGAGGCTTACTCTCTGGAAAGTTTAGTTGATTAAACACATTTCTGACACAAGCAAAGTTTCCTACATGTTACTTGTGAACTTTAATGTACTCTGACTTCTGCACTCTACTTTTAGAGTAAATCATTAAAGATAGTAGCTAGCTTCCTTGGCAATTCTCGAGTCACTTTAGTAGCTGGAAGATTTAATCATAGAAATGATGACCTGGAACACTAGTTCATAGACTTTTAAAAACATTTCCTGCTAGCAGTATAATATCCACTAGATGTGTAGATGGTTACATCAACTGGAAATCAACCTTGCCTCTGGCTGACATGTCTGTGAAGTAAGTGTCTTGTCATCTAGAGCCCTGGATTTGTATGACACCAAACCTATAGCAAGTATAGTTACAGGCATCCACTGTAGTCTACTTGCCTAGGTTCAGATATTGTTGTATACTGTATAAGGGGTTGTTTGGTTTGAGGGTTTCCGCAGATGGTGTCACCTATTTTGTCCTCATACACTTCTTTTAGGACATCTTGAATGGAGTCTGTTGCAGCACTGTACACACCCGTTAACGTGATGCCTAGTGTCTCAAGCTATTCCCCACCTAACAAGCTTGCTTGCTTTCCTTTGGCAATTATGAGGCAGAAAACCTCTTGATCCTTCCAATTCATGTTCTGAGACATGCAGAGTGTTTTCTCGGGTGAGATTTGGTTGCTATCACTTGTTGATATACAGACTGCTAGAGTCTGTATGTTCTGGAATGCTGATGTTAATAAGCCATTTTCCAGATCCCAAAGGCAACACAGAAAACAACTTGGATACATGTTCAGTGGGGAAAACTCAGAAAGGTTTATTGTTGTCAGACAGCACAGTCATCGCATTAACAGCCAGTCCAACTTGGTGAAGCTAGTCTTTGTGGGTTGGGGAGTGAGGAGTATCAACAGGGCCAAGGGTCTGTGGGTCTGGGGCCAGGGGCACTGGCAGCACCAGGGGGAGCTGTGGCTTGAGTGTTAGGGGCAATGGCATGGGCAGGGGCAGGGCACTGGCATATAAGGGCTGCTTAGTGCCAAATCAGGGTGCAGGGGGAGTGCTAGCTGCAGCTGGACCTCCATACTGGTGGTGAAGGGGGCAGGAGGAGTTCTGATTATCTATGATAAAAAAAAAAAACAAAACCTGAATTCAAATGCCAAAATATATGGGTATTTAGAATTTATTTTTATTAAAATAATTGAGGTGCTGGAAGGCTTCCAAATTGCTTTAAAATTGTAAATATATCAATAAAACATTGTGTTCAACTTATACCTATATATAGTAACATTTCTTTTTAATCCTTTAAAAAACATGGATTTGGGTAGTTTTTTTTTTAAATCAGAGAATTTATGATTTTTAAACAGAAAGAACCAGAATCCCTGTATTAATGATCCTTGTTAGTCTAAAGACAGACAGAAATTGAGACGGATTTGTGCCTTCAAGGTTAACTGAATTAGAGATACATAAGCTTTCACAAGAAGAAGCTAACTTGATGTCAGAGTAGCTGTTCTCATACAACAAACTTTAAAAAAGAATTTGAAGAGGAAATTGTGGAACAAGAACCATCCACATACTGGATTTTGTTAAGTATGATCTAAACTAATACTATGGATTCTTATCCCTTTACCTGGACTAAATTTTGTAACCCCATGGCATGTCCAGACAAGCATGCCTATGCAGTATGTGGCATTACAAACACATCTGCAGCGCCACATAGCACACAGTCAGGTGTTCTTTGTGCTGCAAGGGCATATGGCCCCTGAGTGTGCTGCTCCATTTTTTTCTGTGGGGTTTTTTGTGGGTTTATTTTTACCCCTGGAGCCAGGCTGCCTGAAGTTGTGCTGCAGCTGCTGGCCAGGATCCAAATGGCAGGATTGGTGCTGCTGCAGCTCTGGGAGGCCACCAGGACTCCAGGTAAAGCTGCTGGGGCCAGCAGTGCTGGCCCTAGCCTCCTTTACCACTCCTGGTGTAACTTTCTGTGCGCCAAAGCACACGTGGCATGGGTGTTCCCTGGAGACAAGTAGCTGCGGTATAAGGTGCACCACTGCTGCTTGTCCCTGAGGAACCAAATGTCTGCGCTCGTCTGGATGTGGCCCCTATGTCCTTCAGTATGTTCACTGCTACGTTTTTCTTTCTTCTACCCACCTTGCCTCTCCCAACCATGCTTTCTTCTTTTTCTTCCCCCTTCCCTACTCTTTGTATTGTAATCACTGCATATTGTCACAACCCAAAAGTGTGATTTTTGTTTTGTGTGTGCTTTGGCACCACTGAATTATTTTCCCGCCGTTTGAAGCTTTCTTTGCAGGGTGCATTTCTTCTTTGCAGCATAGAAATGCACGTTGCAAGGAGTTCCCGCCATTTGTATTAAAATTTGAGCCCCATTATTGGCTACTGTTAAAATATTCCCACGTGGCAGCTAGCGATTGGCTTGCTAGCCGTATAAGAGGCTTGAGTGATTTCCGCCCAAGTTGGAGGACTCCACGAACATCAGGAGAACTTTGAGCACGCTGCAGAGTGCCTCTACAGAGATTTGACCTGCGGCTGCCGATCGATAGACTGATCACCTATCGATTCTTCTCCCCATCGCCGAGCGCAATCCTTGACGTATCCCTCTTCCCTGTGCGCAAAAAGGATCCACGGAACTTCGACAACTCCGTGTGAGTGAGAGTTTTTGTCCGAGTCCTCAAACTGGGGATTTAAGCGGAGCTTTGCCTGGGAAACTGTCCAGCCTACACCGCGACCATCTACGGTGTAAGTTT